>NC_050574.1:151680182-151763801 GCF_011100635.1 Trichosurus vulpecula
TGTTAGTAAAAAAAAAGTTTAGTAAAAAACAGTGAAAAAGAGACCCTTTCTCTCCTCTAACATTGCTAGAGCCCTGGTGCAAACCCTAGTCACCTATATACTAGGTTAGTGCAATAGCCTGTCACCAGGTCTCTTTTTTTTTAGTCCATCCTTATTTCAACTTTCAAAGAGATATTCCTAAAGTGCATACCTAATCATATGACCTCTTCTCTCAATAGGTTCAGATGGCTCCCTAATAACTCTCCCCCACTTTTCCAGTCTTCTTATACTTTACAGTCTTCTTCTCCTACCGACATTACGGAAAATGACACTACCTACTGAAATTAGCCCCCTAGCTGTTCCTGGAACAAAATATTTCATTTCCTGGCTCTAGGTATTTTCACTGGCTTCCCCTCATGCTCACCACCTTCATCTCTTCTTGGCTTCACAGGCTTCATTCAAGTGGCAGATAAAATCTCACCTCCTGCAGAAAGTCTTTATGGATTCCCCTGAATGCTAGTGCCTTACCTCTATTACTTTTCTCCAGTTTATCATGTATATAACTTGATTGTACATACTTGTATCCATGTTGTCTTCACCTTAGATTGTGAATTCCTTATAAATAGGGACTGTTTTGTGACATTCTTTGAATCCCTAACACATTTCCTTGAATGCTGTAGGCACTGACTGATCAATCTCCATTAATCAACAAGCCCTCTCTCTTTCAGGATAACCATTCCATAATTTCTGTAACGGCCTGTCCCTGGATCATCATCATAGACCTCTCTCTCCATTTTCATTTATATATTGTTTTGCCCAGCCATTATTCAACTCTTTTTATCAATGTCTTGCTGGCTGAGTTCATGAAGCTATCACCCATGGAAGGGCTCCTTTTACCATTACCCTTTTTTCTTTTTAGCAATTTCATGGATCTATTTAGAGAAAAATTCCTTTACATTAGACTAAATAAATACATCATTTTATACATATGAAAAGCCTTTACTCTTGTTTAGTGAAATGTTATCTTCTTGTTTCAAAAGTAATTTGTATTTTTTTACCTATTTATCAAGTGCTCTGAGAGTGTTTATCAATTTTCCGACTCATTTTTCACAAGGAAGAGTCAATATTCCCACAGCTGTCTTGGGGTTAAGGGCCTGATATTGTTGGTCTTGGGGTTGTTGTCAGATCTAAATAATTAGAAAACCATCAGTTATTCATGGGTAGGCTGATCTAAGATAATAAAAATGACAATTCTACCCAAATTAATTTTCTTACTCAGTGTCATACCAATAAAACTACCAAAACATTATTTTATAAAGCTAGAAAAAATAATGACAAAATCCATCTCAAAGAACAATACATCCAGAATATCAAGGGAATCAATGAAAAGAAATGCTAAGGAAGGTGACCTAGACATACGAGACTTTAAACTGTATTATAAAGTAGCAATCATCAAAAATACTTGATACTGGCTAAGAAATATAGTAGTGGATGAGTGGAATAGGTTAGGTACACAAGACATAGTAGTCAATGATTGCAGTAATTTACTGTTTGATAAACCCAAAGACCCCAGCTTCTAGGATGAGAACTCAGTATTTGACAAAAACTGATGAAAAGTGAAAAATAGCATGGCAGAAACTGGGCATAGACCAATGTCTGACACCATATACCAAAATAAAGTCAAAAGGGTTGAATGATTTACATATAAAGACTGATACTCTAAATAAATTATGGGAGCAAGGAATAGTTTATCTCTCAGATTTATGGAGAATGGAAGAATTTATGACCAAAGAAGAGTTAGAGAACATTATGAAATGCAAAATGGATAATTGATTACTTCAAATTTAAAAGTTTCTTCACAAACAAAGACAATGTAATCAAGATTGGGGGGAAACAGAAAGCTGGGAAAGACTTTTTACAAGTAATATCTCAGGTAAAGGCCTCATTTCTAAAATATAGAGAGAACTGAGTCAAATATTCAAGAATACAAATCATTTCCCTATTGATAAATGGTCAAGGGGTATGAACTGGTAGTTTTCAGAGGAATAAAGCTATCTATAGTCATATGAAAATAATACTGATTAGAGAAAATCAAAACAACTCTGAGATACCACAGCATACCTATCAGATTGGCTAACATGAAAAAACACAAAAATGATACATGTTTGGAGAAGATGTGGGAAAATTAGAACACTAATTCATTGTTGGTGGAGTGGTGAACTGATCCAACCATTCTGGAGATCAATTTGTAACTATAGACAAAGGGCTATAAAAGTATCTATACACTTTGACCCAGCAATACCACTTCTGGAGCTGTATCCCAAAGAAATCATAAAAATGGGAAAAACACCCACATGTACAAAAATATTTATAGCAGCTCTTTTTGAGGTGTCCCAGAACTGGAAATTGAGGGGATGCCCATCAATTGGGGAATGGCTGAACATGTTGTGGTATATGAATGTATTGGAATACTATTGTGCTGTAAGAAATGAGCAGGTGGACTTCAGGAAAACCTGGAAAGACCTATATGAACTGATGATGAAGGAAATGCGCATAACCAGGAGAACATTGTACAAAGTACCAGCCACAGTATATGATGACTGAGTTTGATAGACACAGATCTTTTCAGCAGTGTAAGAAACTAAAACAATTCCAAAAGACTCATGATGGAAAATACCAACCACATCTAGACAAAAAATATGGAGTCTGAATGAAGATCAAAGCAGACTATTCTCTTTTTTTGTTTTGTCTTATGTATTTTTTTTCTTCCCCATGGTTACTCCCATTCATCCTAATTCTTCTATACATCATGACTAATGTGAAAATATGTTTAATAGGAAGGTATATGTACACCCCATATCAGATTGCATGCTGTCTTAGGGAGGGAGAGGGGAAGGAGGGGGATAAAATTTAAAAGTCATGGAAGTGAATGTCGAAAACTAAAAATAAATAAATTAACTTATTTTTGAAAAGAGAGAAAAAAGCAATACAAAGATACTCTAAAGATCTCTCTTAAAAACTTTGTAACTAATTGTATGACATGGGAGACAATGGCACAGGACCACCCAGCATGGATTGTCGTCATCAAAGGAGGTGCTGTGCTCATTGAGCAAAGCAGAATTGAAATAGCTGAAAAGAAACAAATGATGACAAATTTAGAGAATCCATCCCAAATGTTCACAAGAACTTCTGAGTTCAATTGGTTTGATCAGCCATAGTCAGATACATTGTAACTTGATATTAGCATAGTGATGTTATTTAGGCCCTGTACAAGAACAAAGGACAACAGCAACCACCGTTATCGTTGTTATTGTTGCTTTTAATACTGTATAGAATTTTGTTAGAACATTTTCCAATTCTGTTATCACCCATTTAATATTCTTGAAAGTTTATGTTAAGACAATCACTGCAGAGGTATTATTTGATTTATTTTTCCCCCATTTGAACTTTGATTTTAGAATGCCAAGAAGTCTCTTAATATCCCATTATCATATATAGCTAATGCTTTCTATTTGATAGATTTATGCACAGTATATCTTGCTCAGACAAGACCAATGCTTTGGTAAAATTGACCTCTACACTGAAGCTTCAAGTCTTGAGTCTCTCTAGCTTTCCTGTGTCAAATTAAAATTTTCCTCTTTATCTAATCCTAATTTTTATATAATTAGAGAAAAATCCTAAAATAAATAACTTATTTAATGTGGTTTTTTTTTGTTGGAACCACATAGAACTGAATCAACATCAATGTACATCAAGTGATTATGATAATGTTTTAGTGCTACTAGAGGAAGCTAGGTAGAGTTCTTAGACCATATTTAAGCAGACCTGAGTGGAAATCTGTCCTTAGATAATTACTAGTTTTGTGATGTAGAGCAAATATCTTAATTGCTCTTTGTCTCAGTTTACTCATCTTTAAATTTACATACACACATTCTATTTATATTTATTTTGTATGATCTTGTATATGTACATGATTCCCTCCCATTAGAATGTAATGTAAGTAAAAGTTATTTCATTCTTCATGCTTGTATTCCTAATGCCCATTATAGTGCCTGCCTCAGAGTAGATTATTAATAAATGTTTGCTGATTGATTAATAGATATTGTCATTTTTCAGTATCATAATTATTAATAATCATTAGCAATACCTTCATCACCTCCTTAGCTGAGTTGTAAGGCAAAGTCACCTCTAGTAACTGAATAGGGCATAAAGATTCCTTAATGCCTGAATTTAATCCCTTAATTCACAGCATTAGTTTAGATAATTTCATTTCATTATTTTTTGGGGGATTTTTGTCTTTTGCTTTTTTTAAAACCATAATTCAGTAGTCAGCTTATCTGGGATGGGTACCAGATTCTGTACAAATTAAATAAATGGTACATAGCACTGTCATATATGAAAGCAAAGAAACTGAAAATATGAAAGGTTGATTATAATATAGTTTAGAAATATAAGCAAGAAAGAGTCTAGTAGAAAAATAATTCAGACTTCTTTCATTTCTTGTGGAAGATGAAAGCAGAATGATTATCATATTGGGAAACTTTGAAACTACTGAAGCAAGTGTCAGCAATTGCAGAGAAAACATCCTCAGAGAGTACAGGGGTCTTAAATGCTGCAGTGATCACCATTTGAAGGTAATTAAATTAAGAGTCACTGTGGCAGGGCAGGAAATTGTGATTTTGCTCATCTAAGAATTGTAATTTCAGTAAACTGAAACTGAAACTGGGTGAATATGACAATTTCAATGACACCGTTGGGTCTCATTTCTTTAGGAATCTCATTTCTAACTTCTAAGAAAACTGCATTTGCCACTTTAATTGTAGAATTAAATACCTGTTGTAAAATTTCCAAACTTGAACCTAAAGAGAATCATTCAAACTAAGATAATCTACAAATGAGATAAGATTAATATAAAAGACCTTCAGTAGAAGGTATTTTGCATGGAACTCAAATGTGGCATTTACATTTCCTCTCAAATGATAAAAGGAAATAAAAATAAAGATATGGTCCAAGAGACCTCAAACAATGGCCCTATCAGGCCAAATCCTGTCCCTATAAAAGGAGCCAAGGAAGAGATAGATAAAGGATTTCTCATGAGAAAACTTTGAAGCAGAAGATTACAATATATAGATAGCACTGGCATTTTCTGTTTACCCATGAATGATAATTTTATATCCCAAAGCAAATGTCACTTCTCCACTTATTGTATTCTAGAATCTTAGGATATAGAACTAGAAGGAATCTAGGGTTTATCTAGTCACAAACCCAGATTTTATAAAGATCAAAATGAAGTCCAAAAACAATAATTTTATTGTTGCTAGAGCTATACAAAGCCATAACCAGTTCATGACTGATGCAGGAGTAGAATATTTGTTTTCTGACTTCCAGTTTGGATGAAAGTTTAGATAGGCAATAATCTTGCCATCAATGCAAATAAAAAAAAAAATTGAGCACCTAGACCTTCGAGTGTGGAAGTCACTTTGTTAGGCCTTGAAAATATAATGAGAAATGTCACAATCTATGCCTCTAAGTATCTTAAAATCTACCAGGTTTGAGGTGGGAGGAGGTGAGGAATGAAAGAAAATGTATACTAAATAATTTCAAGATATAGAGAACAATAATAATTGGAGAGAATTGGAACAGTTCTCAGCTGTGAGGTGGCAATTTAGCTGTGCTTGGAAAGGTGTTCGAAATTCTTAAAAGGTAAAAACAAAATTAATTCCAGATATGGAGGTCTTCTTGTACAAAGGAACAGCCCTAGAAGATGGAATGTCATTCATTGAAGAGCTAGCAGTCCTATCTGACTGGAACAGAGTATACACAAGAGCTTAAAATTCCAGCTATATATACATATACATATACATATACATATACATATACATATACATATACATATACATATACATATACATATACATATACATGCACATGCACATGCACATGCACATGCACATACACATACACATACACATACACATACACATACACATACACATACATATATACATATACATATAATATACACATACATATGCATATACATATGCATGTACATTTGCATATGCATATACATGTGCATGTGTATATACAGATACATATGCATATACGTATACATATACACATACATATATGCATACATATGCGTATGCACATACATATGCATATGCATATACATATATACATACACCTACATATACACATGCACATACATATACCTATTCATGTAAATGTAGACATACATGTTCACATACACACATGCATGCATATATTGTGTGTTTATATGTATGTTTGTGTGTGCACACACACATATCAGGGAACTTCTGACAGAAGCTCATGACAGAGTGAGACTGCTGGTAATTGAAGCTGGGTCAATTAATTCAGGAACTCCTTTAGCTTACACTGATTACCGTTTATAAGGGAAAGACAACTAGAATCTAGCTGTTACTGTTCTGTGGATGAACTATTAAGTAGATAAAAAGGATTTAAAGTGATGGAAAACTTCAAGAAAATGTTGGTTTCCCAAAATAAGAGTCCTTTGTAGGAAAAATCAAAATTCTCAAGTCGTGAACAAAAATGTTAAGGAAGTCTATACCAACAAACTGTTACAAAGTTGCAAAATTTGAATATGACTGAATATTGGATAGGGAAGGGACTTTAACATTTATCCTTCATTTTACAGCTGAAAAAAACTAAAGAAAGATGAAGTTACTTCCACAGTGTCATGAAAATGTATTTTTTCTATTCATGCTTACTAGAAGATGACAAACAAAACCAAATGGCAAATTAAAAAAACAATATTGAACACCTGAAGCAAATGTTATCCATACTAACAGGAATAGAGTAAAGCTCATTCCCAAAAACTCAAGAGCCAATTTATGGTTTGGGGAGTTTGGTTGTCAGGGGAACACATGGCAATGGTTCTGTGTAGTCAGAGTGACTGTGAATCTTGCTGTTGCACCTTCAATATATTACCTTGAGAATAAAAGCTAATGCAAAATGGATATATGGCTTCAGTGTCACGGCAGGTATATAAGGGATTTTCTGTGACTCACCTTCCTTTTTCTTTAGTGAGGTTATTTCAGAATAAATTATCTCTTTTTTTAAAAAATTATCTGCAATACAGAAATTCAGTATTTGGTCTTTGGACACACATTGCAAATATCTAATGGGAACAAGCTAGGACCTTATGCTTTTGCCAAAAGCTGGCATTTACATTCTATCTAGTTCTATTTATTGCCTGGTCAAAAAAGCAGAGTTGTGAAGACATAAGAGCTCATCTAGTTCAACCTAGGAGGTTGATATGATAAAATGAGACTAAGAGAGATGAAATGACTTGTCTGACATCATAAAACACACACACACACACACACAAAAGATGTCACAGAACATAGGCAAGATTTATTAAGCATATACTATGTGCTACTAGAATGTGAAATTTAGGCAAGATACTTAACCCTAAATTTAAGAAGCTGAGATGAATGAAAACCCCAAGAGACAGAGTTTCAGTGTAGTTAATAATCAGTTTATTAATTAGACTAGCCAGTAATCAATACAACTTTCTTAGATCCACTCTTCGTATTAATTCAACTTCCTTAGATCCATTCTGAAAGGGAACTTCCTTGACAAATAAACTCAGTCCTGATTGGTAGACATTTAATGATGAGGCAGGCTAAAAGTCTTCAGCTCCTCCTGCTGAGAACCTACCTTTATCATGAAGCTCAGAAGTCTCAAGGCATCTGGGTAGTAGAAGCCATTTCCATTTGGACCTTTCAAACTAGTTTTCTCCTTCATGAACTCATTTCCTCTACTCTCAGGTGGAAGGGAGCAAGGACAAGGGGTTCTTTCCCCTGGCAAAAGCTCACTCTGACCTGATTCTGTTTATCCTCTAAATAGAAATGTCCCACCCAATCTAGTCAACAGAGCATGTGCCTTGATAGCTAGGAGAATCTTCTCAGTCATCTGTGCCCTTCAGAAGCTGGCTGTCATTTTCAGGAGTTGGATCTCAAGAGAAATAGGAAGAAAGGAGTGGATCACAAAATTATAATTAGCTATTGAGATAATACTATATTAATTTCACTCAAAGCTTATAGTTTAGTTAATGGCACAGCAAATTCAAAACTCAGGTCTTCAGACTCCTAATCCTAGCATAATTTTCTCATGTTCAGTTCAACTTAGTTTAATAAGCTTTTATATTGTGTTAGGCACTGTGTTAAATTCTGGGGATATAAATAAGAAAATAAAACACCTATCCTCAAGGAGTTTACAATCTAATGGAGGAAGACAACAAACAAAAGGAAGCTGGAAAGGTGGGAGGGACATCTTGTACTGTGAAGTTGAAAAAACAAAACACAGATTACAGATACAAAATTGAATAGCTGGAAATTCAATTTCTGACATTTATAAAAGGAAGTATTTGGGAGAAGTTTGGTATCACACCCTGCAGTCCTCCACATTGATTTGTTAATGTTTGAGTTTGAAACACACACACACACACATATGTTCATGCACATATGTGTGTATCTGTCTTACTATAGATAGATATAGACATATGTGCATATTCATTGAGACATATTTTCTCCCTTTTATCAGAAATATATGATGGGGAAATGACTGATTACATGCCAACTAGGTATTTTTCCCAATAGGTATTATTTCTCAATTATGTAATAGAGAGCATTTTCTTAATATCCACTGTTCAAAATCGGTTTCCGCCTACCTTCATTATAAGTGTAGAAAATATAATGTTCTATGATATGATACGATATATAAAGTAATATGATACAATATTACATTATATTATATTGTGTATATATATATACATACATGCACACACCCACATATTATACACACATATGTATGTATGTATGTATGTATGTATATATTTATGCATATATTGGAGCTTAATCATGCTTTATAAGGGGACATTCAGACATTCCAATATAACACAGTCAGTTTAATAAAATTTCAGGCACCTATACTTATCTACCAACATATATAGAGAGACATTTACATATATTTCTTTATCTCTATGTATATTTATCTATATCTAATTTATAACTATATATGTATAATCTATAGTTTTAGGTATAAGTGTAGATATGTAGCAACATTCATAATCATAAGTTTAAGTATATGACTAGGAATAGGAAAAGGTATAGGTATAGAGAGGAGTGTGGTAGTGAATGATTAACAACCTGATCTCCAAGAAAAAAAAATAAAAGTACTCATGACACACTTTTAAGTTAATGTGAATTATTAATATTTTTCAAAAATTTATTAAGTCCAGATAATTAATATAACTGTAATCAAGCCCTGATTTGTAATATTTGTATATTTCTTAGATGTTAAAGAGTTTGCTGAAAATTTAAAAATCAGCTCTCACAAGCCCACATAAATTGGGTCCATCATATACCTAGATTTGTATAGATGTAAATATGAAGATGCTAGCAAAGGGTACATTTCTTGTGAATTTCACTTCTAATTAATGAATATTTGTAGGTTACAAATGATGATACCTTACTGCAAAAGATTCTGTGTAGTCACAGACCTAGAAATGCCTGCATTAAAACTTCCATTTTGGACATGTCTTGAAAAACCCTTTGAACTAGGTCCTACAGAATAGGGATGGCTAGTCAATACACATGTTTTATGTATGTATAGGTGTATATACATATGAATGCATCTCTCCTAACATTGGCATCTGAAGCCTTTGGTTCCATTCACATACTCATGTTCCAGAGAAGCTGAACCTCCCCACTTTGCTCTCCCCCTTAGTCTTCCATTATGTACTTCTATGACTTTGCATAGACTATTCCTGATGATAGGCATGGGCTCCCACTGACATCTCATAGAGAATTCCTCAAGTTCTTTGAGGTTTAGTTCATGTGCCAGTTTCCATGGGGAGTCTTTCCTGTTCTTCTTCATTACTGATGTCCCCTTAATTCTCCTCTGGTTATAATGTATTTTCATTGTTATTGTTGTTTAGTTCCATCTTTGTATTTATACTGCTTATACAAATCCCTGTGCAAGGTAGGTATTTAATAGATGTTTGAAAATTTGGATGCATATGCGTATGTACATATACACATACGCATAAGCATACATATATGTATGTAATGTTCATACAGGCAGTATGTATGTAATAAAGAATGATTGGATTGGGTGCATGTAGAGAGACTAACATTTATGTTAATAAATAAAATACATAGTAGGGTGAATTTCTGTCAAGATTCTCCTGGAGTTTAACAAAAATCCTAATTTTAGAACTGAATCCAAATTGCCTGTTCCCATTAAGAAAGACCTCTGTGGCCTTTCCACATTTCCTTCAGCAAAAGTAAAAGCAGATGAGACGTGGGGGACAACACCTGGTAAAAGTGATTGTAGTGACATTTGGGATCTGTCAAGACTCTCTGTAACTACCACACTGGAGGTAGCCTAATGAGACATGGTGCATAGTAACACGGTGAGAAAAACCCATTAGAACCAGTGTTAGAGTCATTTGAAGGGAGTTATAACTTTGCAGACCGTTATTTCCTGCTGGGCAGTTGAATCTTTCTGGGGCTGCTAAGATGCAGCTAAATGTAGATATAGGTAATTCCCTTTTCCTCATCTTCCCACAAATATTTCTGATGATAGGACTTGCAGTTAGTGAGGGATAAGATTTTAGTGTTTCAAGGATTGGAGTTCAGGCTTAGCTTGGAGGATTCTTGAACCTCAGTGATTTATCATTACAATCTACCCTCTCTTTGAATGAATTACTGGATTTGAAAGTTTATGAAGTCAGACATGCCTGGTCATGCTCTGCTAAATGTACAAGATTGGTACTATCTGCTGAGTGTTTACATGGAGGTGGAGGGAGGTTATCTTGTATTATTTGGGAGAATTTTTATTTGGAAAACTGAATTTTTAAAGTGTGTTATCAGTGGATATGACATGTTCGTGTTATGTTTGTCCTTTGTTTTTGAAGAAGACCATGATGTCAGGAAAATGATGACAAGACTTGCAGTTGACTTTGATTTGAGTGAGGGAGAGCTGTACAAGGTCACCAGCCTCACTTTCTCCTACAGAGCCATTTGGGTCCAGTGGCCTGAAATTCATCAGGACAACTGGAGATGGCTCAGGATGCAATGGGAAACCCGGCCCTCTCAAGCTAATGCTTTTTCAACTTCTTACTTTGGGTGAGGTAATGCCCACTCAGTGAATAGGCCTCTTTAAGAAGTGAGACAAGGGATGGTCCCTTTAATTAGAAAAAAAGAAAGAAAATCAAACTGGGAGGCAAAGACCCTCAGGGTTGGTAGTCAAAAGAGAAACAGTTATCTCTGACATTCACTCTGATCTAGGAGTGCCCAAAATACAGCCATTAAGTGGAGCTTGGGCAGGGACTCTATTGAAACTGATAAGAAAGAAAGAAAGAAAGAAAGAAAGAAAGAAAGAAAGAAAGGAAGGAAGGCAGGGAAGCAGGGAGGAAGGAAGGAAGGAAGGAAGGAAGGAAAGAAGGAAAGAAGAGGGAGAGGAAGAGAGAGAGAGAGAGACAGACAGAGAGAGAGAGAGAGAGAGAGAGAGAGAGAGAGAGAGAGAGAGAGAGAGAGAAAGAGAGAGAATAAATATCAAACAAATCTACTTTAAGTTCCTCAGAAATCAAAGAAGATAAGAATGATGGGGTACGGGCCCTAGAAACACTCCTCCATCCCTTGAACTTCCCTTGAACTTTCCCATACGGCCAAGTCTTTGGTGTTCCCCTGAGGAAGAGACCCATCCCTATAAACTTGAACTGGACCCTCCTTGTGGGTCCACTCGCAAACCCTCAATTCTCTGTTAATTCTAACCTAGCCCAGCTCTTTGTTGTCTGTTACCTCAAGATTGCCCTGGCCACTTCCAACCCTTAATTCCAACTAAACCCCATCTCTGTTACCTCCCAGCCACCTGACCTGCTGTCTACTCCCATTCAAATCTTCACACATACCTTTTTGCTATAAAAGGTTTAGTTTCATTTACCAAGCATGGATTCTTAAAATCTTGTCTACCCCAACTAGTTTTTTTTCTTTTTTTTGTCAATAATGCTTATTTTTCAAACAAAGAATTGTTCCTAAGTCCAATGTTCATATATAAAGAACTTTTGTTGACAAACATTTTGAAATATCTGCAATAAGATCAAATAGCAATAAAATTAATTTGTTATTGTTGTTCAGTCATTTCTGACTCTTTGTGATCCCATTTGATGGGTTTTCTTAGCAAAGATAATGGAGTCATTTGCCATTTCCTTCTCCAGTTCTTTTATAGATGAAGGAACTGAAGCAAACAGGGTTAAGTGAGATGCCTAGGGTCACACCTAGTAAATGTCTAAGGTCAAATTTGAACTCAGGTCTTCCTTTTATTATATTATACATAAAAAATACAAAAGCCCAAATACTCTGAAATCATAAAACCTTAATACTTAATCACAATATGTGTTTCCTTTTTTAATTTAATTTTTTAATTAGAATTTTTATTTTTAGTTTACAACACTTAGTTTTACATGTTCTTGAGTTTCAAATTTTTTTTCCTTTCCCTCCCCTCCCCCTTGACCCCCAAGACAGCATGCAGTCCAATATAGATTCTACATAGGCCTTTGCATTAAACTTATTCACACAATAGTCAAATTGCAAAGAAGAATTACAACCAATGGAATGAATCATGAGAGAGAAGAAACAAAACCAAAAAAAAGAGGAAAAAAAAGAAAGCAAATAGTTTGCCTCAATCTGCAATCAAACTCCAAAGTCCTTTCTCTGGATGTAGTAGCTCTGTTTTTCCATCAAGAGTCCTTTGGAGCTGTCTTTGAGCCTTGTATTGCTAAGGAGAGCCAAGTCTATCAAAGTTAGTCATCACAGAATCTATATGTCTGTGGTTGTGTATAATGTTCTCCTGGTTCTGCTCCTCTCACTCAGCATCAGATCATGTAGTTCTCTCCAGGTTATTATGAAGTCCTTATCTTCCCCATTTCTTTTAGCACAATAGTATTCCATTACATTCATATGCCACAACTGGTGCAGCCATTCCCCAATTGAGGGACATCCTCTTAATTTTCAATTTTTTGCCACCACAAAAAGAGCAGCTATAAATACTTTTGTACATGCAGGTCCCTTTCCCACTTGTGTGATCTCTTTGGGATATATCCCTAGGAGTAGTATTGCTGGATCAAAGGGTATGCACATTTTTATAGGACTTTGGGAACACTTCCAAACTGCTCTCCAAAATGCCTGGATCTGTTCACAACTGCACCAACTATGTATTAATGTTCCAATTTGCTGACATCCTCTCCAACATTTATCATTTTCCTGTTTTGTCATGTTAGCCAATCTGACAGGAGACATGTTGTACCTGAGTTGTTTTGATTTGCATCTCTCTAAGTCAATAGTGATTTAGAGTATTTTTTTTCATATGTCTATAGATATCTTTAATTTCTTCCTCTGAAAATTGCCTGTTCCTACCCTTTGACCATTTCTCAATTGGGGAATGACTTTTATTCCTCTAAATTTTGCTCAGTTCCCTGTATATTTTAGAGAAGAGGCCTTTATCAGAGATATTGTTTGTAAAGGTTTTCTCCCAATTTTCTGCTTCCCTCCTACTCTTTCTTGCATTGGCTTTGTTTATACAAAAACTTTTCAGTTTAGCATAATCAAAATTATTCATTTTGCATTTTGTAATGCTATCTCTTGTTGGGTCATGAATTCTTCCCTTTCCCATAAATCTGACAAATAAACTATTCCTTGCTCTCCCAAATGGCTTATAGTATCAGCCTTTATTCCTAAGTCATGTACCCATTTTGACTTTATTTTGGTATATGGTATAAGATATGGGTCTATGCCCAGTTTCTGCCACACAAATTTCTAATTTTCCCAGCGGGTTTTGTGAAATAGTGAATTCTTAGCCCAGAAGCTGGATTCTTTGGGTTTATCAAAGAGTAGATTGCTAAAGTCATTGACTACTGTGTCTTGTGTACCTATGCTATTCCATTGACCTACCACTCTGTTTCTTAGCCAGTACCAGGTAGTTTTGAATATTGCTGCTTTGTAGTAAAGTTTAATATCTGGTATGGCTAGGCCACCTTCCTTGGCATTTCTTTTCATTAGTTCCCTTGATATTCTGGACTTTTTGTTCTTTCAGATGAATTTTGTTATTATTTTATCCATTATATTTATTTTATATATATATATATATATATATATTTTATATTATATATATATATATATATTATATTTATTTTATCTGTAAAATTATTTTTTGGTATGGCACTGAATAAGCAAATTAATTTAGGCAAAATGGTCATTTTTATTATATTAGCTCAGCCAATCACGAGAAACTGATGTTATTCCATTTAATTAGATCTGACTTTATTTGTTGGAGAAGTGTTTCATAATTGTCTTCATATAGGCCCTGGGTTTGTCTTGGCAGGGAGACTCCCAAATATTTTCTAGTGTCTACAGTAACTTTAAATGGAATTTCTCTTTCTGTCTCTTGCTGTTGGGCTTTGTTAGTATTATATAGGAATGTCAAATATTTATGTGGGTTTATTTTATGTCCTGCAAATTTGCTAAAGTTGTTTATTATTTCAAGTAGTATTTTACTTGAATCTCTAGGATTCTCTAAGTAAATAATCATATCATCTGCAAAAAGTGACAATATAGTTTCTTCTTTGCCTATTCTAATTCCTTCAATTTCTTTATCTTAATGCTAAAACTAACATTTCTAGTACCAAATTGAATAATAGGGGTCATAATGGGCATCCTTGTTTCACCTCAGCTCTTATTGGGAATGCATCTAGCTTATCCCCATTACATATAATGCTTGCTGATGGTTTTAGGTAGATGTTATTTATGATTTTAAGGAAGACTGTTTATTCCTATGCTTTCCAGTGTTTTTAATAGGAATGGGTGTTGTATTTTGTCAAAAGCTTTTTCTCCATCTACTGAGATAATCATATGGTTTCCGCTAGTTTTGTTATTGATATGATAAATTATACTGATAGTTTTCCTAATATTGAACCAGTCTTGCATTCCTAGAATAAATCCTCAACGTTTGTAGTGTATTATGCTTGTGATAAGTTGCTGCAATCTTTTTGCTAATATTTTATTTAAAATTTTTGCTTCAATATTTATTAGTGAAATTGGTCTATAATTTTCTTTCTCTGTTTTGACTCTTCCTGGTTTAGGTATTAGCATTATATTTGTGTCATAAAAAAGAATTTGGTAGGACTCCTTCTTCATCTATTTTCCCAAACAGTCTATAAAGTGTGGGAATTAATTGATCTTTGAATGTTTGATGGAATTCACATGTAAAACCATCTGGCCCTGGAGATTTTTTCCTAGGGAGTTCATTGATGGCTTGTTCAATTTCTTTTTCTGAGATGGGGCTATTAAAGTATTTTACTTCCTCTTCTGTTAACCTGGGCAATGTAAATTTTTGTAAATTTTCATCCATTTCCCTGAGGTTATCAAATTTATGGGCATACAATTGGACAAAATAATTCCTAATTATTGTTTTAATTTCCTATTCATTAGAGGTAAATTCACCCTTTTCTTTTTTGATACTGGTAATTTGGTTTTCTTCTTTCTCTTTTTTTAATCAAATTGACCAATGGCTTATCGATTTTATTTTATTTTTTCATAAAACCAGCTCTTAGTTTTATTTATTAGTTCAATAGTTTTCTTGATTTCAATTATATTAATCTCTCTTTTGATTTTCAGTATTTGTAATTTGGTTTCTAATTGAGGATTTTCAATTTGTTCTTTTTCTAGTTTTTTTTCAGTTCCCTGACCATTTTATTGATCTACTTTTTATCTATTTTATTCACGTAAGTGATTAGAGTTATAAAATTTCCCTTAAGAACTGCTTTTGCTGCATTCCATAAGTTTTGGTATGCTGTCTCATTATTGTCATTCTCTTGATTGAAGTTATTAATTGTTTCTATGATTTGTTCTTTGGCCCACTCATTCTTTAGAATTAGATTATTTAGTTTCCAATTAATTTTTAGTTTATCTTTCCATGGTCATTTATTACAAATAATTTTTATTGTGTCATGATCTGAGAATGATGCATTGACTATTTCAGCCTTTCTGCACTGGATTGGGAGGTTTTTATGCCCTAGTACATGGTCAGTTTTTGAGTATTTGCTATGTACCACTGAGAAAAAGTATATTCCTTTTTATCTACATTCAGTTTTCTCCAGGTATCTCTCATATCTGCCTTTTCTAAAATTCTATTCATGTCCTTAACTTCTTTTTTGTTTATTTTGAAGTCAGATTTGTCAAGTTCAGAGAGGGGGAGGTTGAGGTCCCCCAATAGTATGGTTTTGCTGTCTATTTCTTCCTGTAACTCCCTTAATTTCTCCTCTAAGAATTCACGTGCTATACCACTTGGTACATATGTTAAATAATGATATTGCTGCATTATCTATGGTGCCTTTTAGCAGGATATAGTGTCCTTCTTTATCTCATTTAATTAGATACGTCTTTGCTTTTGCTTTGTCTGAGATTATGATTGCTACTCCTCCTTTTTTTACTTTAGCTGAAGTGCAATATATTCTACTCCAGCCTTTACTTTTACGCTGTGTGTATCCCCCCTTTTCAAATGTGTTTCTTGTAAACAACATATTGAAGGATTATGGTTTTTAATCCATTCTGCTATCTGCCTCTGTTTTGTGGGAGAGTGCATCCCATTCACATTCACAGTTATGATTACAACCTGTGTCTTTTTCTCCATTCTGTTTCCACCCACCCCTGATTTATGCTTTTATTTCTCCCTCCCCCTTCTGCTCCTGAAAAGAGTTTTGCTTTTGACCACCACCTTCCTCAATTTACCCTCCCTCTTGAGTTCCCTCCCTTTTCTTACCCTTTTCCACTTGCTACTTGTTCCCTCTCTTCTAACCACCCCCACTTTTGTTTCCCCTTTCCCCTCATACTGCCTGTAGGAAAAGTTTGATTTCTATACATTTCAGAGTATATTATTTTCTTCTTGAAACAAATCTGATGAGAGTAAAGCTCATATAGTACTCTACTCCCTCCCTTCTTTCCCTGTACTATAATGTGTTTTTGTGTCTCTTAATTTGATGTAATTTACCCTTTTCTACTACCTCCTCACCTCTTCTCCCCAAACCCTCCCTTTATATCTCTTAATTGTTTTTTATCATTATATCAGTTATTTTATACTGACACCCACAATTTATGTGTATCCCTTTCAGTTGTCATAATAACTGTAGTATTCTCAAGTCCGACATATATATATATATATATATATATATATATATATATATGTGTGTGTGTGTGTGTGTGTGTGTGTGTGTGTGTGTGTATAACACATATAAAATGATATAATCCTATATGAATATGTAAAGAATTTGCCCTTATTGATTAACAAGTTTTGTGTGTTTTTTCCCCTCTGTTTACCTTTTTATGTCTCTCTTGCGTTTTCTTTTGGAATATCAAATTTTCCATTGATCTCTGGCCTTTTCATCAGCAAGGTCTGGAATTCCCTTATTTCATTGAATGTCCATCTCCTTACCTGAAAAATTATGCTCAATTTTGCTGGGTAGTTGACCCTTGGTTGTAGTCCTAGCTCCTTTGTCCTTTGGAATACCATATTGCAATTTCTCCTGTCATTCAATGTAGAAGATGAAAAATCCTGCATGATCCTGACTATAGTTGCCCAATATCTGAATTGTTTCTTTTTGGCTACTTGCAGTATTTTCTCCTTGACTTTGTAATTCTGAAATTTGGTTATATTATTTCTTGGAGTTTTCAATTTGGGATCTCTTTCAAGGGGTGATAGATGGATTCTTTCAATGACTATTTTACACTCTGGTTCTAGGACCTCTGAGCAGTTATCTTTGATAATTTCTTCATGTATACTGTCTACGCTCTTTTTTTATTGTGGATTTCTGGTAGACCAATAATTCTTAAATTGTCTCTCCTGGATCTATTTTCCAGGTCAGTTGTTTTTCCAATCAAATATTTCACATTTTCTTCTATTTTTTTTCATTCTTTACATATTGTTTGACTATTTCTTGATGCCTCATAGATTCATTAGCTTCCACTTGCTCAATTCTAATTTTTAATGAGTTGCTGTCTTCATTTTGCTTTTGAGTCTGCTTTTCCAATTGGTTGATTTTACCTTTCAGGGTGTCATTTTCTCTATTTAGATTCTGAATCTCCATAGCCATTTCACCAATCTTATCTTTTAAAGACTTGATTTCATCAGTGTTTCTTTTTCATGTTTTCCACTTTTCCTTTTACCTCCCTAATTTGGTTTTTAAAATCCTCCTTTAGCTCTTCCAGGAATGCTTTTTGGGCTTGAGGCCAGTTCACAATCCCTTTTGAGCTATCAGATGTGGGTATCATGTCAATGCTTTCCTCTTCCAAATTGGTGCTTTGATCTTCCCTGTCTCCATAAAAAGAATCAACGGTTGTTGGTTTTTTCATGGTTTTCTTCACATTGGTTAGCTTGTTTTCCTGGCTTTACAGTGGTTTTCTGCTTTTGGGGCTCAGGGATCTCTGCCCCAGGTTTATTGTTCTGGGAATTGTGAGCCTAGTTACTGGATTTTTGTATGGCCTTGGTTTCCTGAAGTGTGGGGGAGGTCTTGTCTGGCTGCCTGAAGTCTCCTCTTCCCCTGGGGCTACTCTCCAGCAACGGTCTCAGCTGTTGTCTGTGCTGGTGTCTGCCACTTCCCCTGGCTGTGCAAAGGTGGGTCTGGGCTCCTGGTGTTGACACATGCTGGCTCTGCCTCTCCGGGACTCAGGAACTCCCACTGCTCAGCCACTGAAGCCCCACTTCTTTCTCCTCTATTCCAGTTTTTTTTTTTTCCCTGAGGAATTCTTTGGGTTAGGGAGGAAGGGATGAGAGCAGTTTACCCTGCCATTATGTCTCCCAGAAGTTCAAGAAGGTGCATTTCGAATCTTAGGGCTGCAGGCCTCAGGAGTAGATGTCTCACAGCCACAAGTGTTGCACTGCTGCCTCTCATCACTTCAACATACTCCTATCCTGTGCTCGGATGCCTGGGCATCTACACTGGTTTCATGCACCCAGCTTTCTCCCAGCCTGGATCACTGTCTGGTTTGTGCAGCTGCTTCTGCTTTGGCACTGTCTGCTGCAGCTCTGCACTCCAGATGCTCTCCCAGACTACAGATCTTTCCCCATTGACCTTTTGGACTCTCCTGGCTTGGAAGTTTGCCCCACTCAGTCTACTAGTGGCTTCTAACTCTCTCAGATCTGCTCAGATTCACTTTTTTAGAGGTATCTGACAGCACTTCTGAGAGAGCTCCAGTAAGACGCTATTTTCACATGGCCATCTTGGCTCACCCAATCAGTGTTTCAATAAACCCTGTCTCTTGCTTGAAGAGGACCTAGTTAGAATTCTTTCAAGGAAGGATTCATATTGTTTGCCCTTGGATTTCAGGGTTCCCAGCACCACTAAATCCCAACATGCTTAGATTAAAAATAAGGATGTAGTGGAATCAACTCTAATTGACCTTTGCGAGATGATTATTAAAATTTCATGGAGAACATTTATGGGCTGGAATAAAGCAAACAGAATAAATCAGGGTTTAATTTAATATTTTGTTAATTGTTTAGAAAAACTTAAAAAGTGTTTACCCTTTGACCTAGCAATAACTAGGTCCTATATCCTGGATCATAAAACAGGGAAAAGGACTCATATGTACAAAAAATATTGATAGCAGCTCTTTTTGTGGTGGCAAAGACTTGAAAATTGAGGAGAAGTCCATCAATTGGGGAATTGCTGAACAAATTATGGTATATGGATGTAATGAAATACCATTGTATTATAAGAAATGATGAGCAGGCAGATTTTGGAAAAAACTGGAAAGACATATGAATTGAAGCAGAGTGAAATGAGCAGAACCAAGAGAACATTGTAGAGTGTAACAACAACATTGTATAATGACTGACCTTGACAGACTTAGCCCTTCTAAGCAATGCAAGGATCGGAGATAACTTGAAAAGAATAATGATGGAAAATGCTATCCAGAGAAAGAACATTGCAGTCTGAATGAAGATGGAAACATACTATTTGCTCTCCTTTTGTTGTTTTGTTTTTTTCTTCCTGTGGTTCCTCCCATTAGTTCTAACTCTTCTTTACATCATCACTAATGTGAAATTATGTTTATATGAATGTGTAAGTAGATAATATATCAGATTGCACATCTTTTTGGGTAGTGGGGAGGAGACAGTGGGAGAGAAAATTCAAACCTCAAAATCTTATGGAAGTGAATGTTAAAAACTAAAAATAAATTAATTATTGCAAAAAAGTATTTAGACTTAAGAAAGTATAAATAACGCGGATTAAATTTGAGTGTGTATACATTTCCCACCAAACTTCCCCCCATCCAAAAAATAAACCACTCAATAAATAGGGGGGAATCTGTGTTTGCCTCAACTGGCCCCCATTGAGGCTTGATTGATCCCATTGAGATTTAGGGGTAGTTGTCCTTACTTCTCACCAGTTCTTGAGAGAAGGGTGACTAGGGAATGCTGTAGGAGTTGTGTTCCCATTATCAGCAACCCTCTTGGGAGAAAACTATGCTAGAATGAAGTAACATTATTAACCTCTTTGTAGCTGTCTTTCCTGTCTTGCTAGATCAAGAGTGAACCTGTGCTAGTAGCTATCCCATGTTCCGTGTTTATCTATCTTATAGTATGCAAATATTATGTAATCTTAATGGAATATGAAGATCTTCCCTTCCCATTAATGGGCCCCACATGGGGCCCATGAAAGGAAGCTTGCTTAAGGGAGGCTTGCTTGTAGGAAGGCTTTCACACCTTTTGGTACTAAGTTGATTAGTCACTGAGTCACAAGGGTTGTGATGCCTTCTGGCTCTGAGAAGTGTATATGTACTCTGAGTTGGTATTTTGCTTTGGGGGCTCATTTATGAGAACAATCTTCTGATTTCCTGGTAGAGACTCTGAGTAGCTGTGTCTTCAGACTCCCCCAACTGCTCAGATGTAAAGGCTCTCTCAGTCCAATGGTATTTGTAAAGTGGATAGCAATATTTCTTTGGTTCAGGCAGCTGACAACCCTATCTGTTGATCTTTATGCTCATTTCTCTGCTTGTATTTTCTCTGACATTCAGGATGCTGACTCTTCCCCTGAACTAGTGAATGTAATTAAAGGTAGAATTGTTAACTCCTTTTTGAGTAATCTTTCCTAGAAAAGCAGATCTAAGAACTTGTGCTAGCAGGCCATCCTGGGTATGTTGGCATGTTTGCTGCTAAAAAAGCCCATCTTCACCTAGCCTTTTCCTGTCTTTCCCAACTTACTCCTAATTTTCCAACACATAACGTTCAATCCAGTGACACTGGATTCACAGATGTCCTACAAACAACACAGGATATTTTCTCTGACTGTCCCTCATTCTGAAAATGCTTTCTTCCCTCTGCTCTTTTCACTGATTTCACTGGGTTCCTCAAAGTCCCAAACAAAATTCTATTTTTTCTGGGAAGACTTTCTCAACCCCTTTAAATTCCAGTTCCTTCCATTTTTTTCCTACACAATGTATGGGTTCTATGAGTTCCCTGGCATCCCACATTTCATTAATACAATGTAGAAACAAATTGTCAATGTAATCCATAGCCATACTATTTTTTATTTAATTTTTTGTATTTGGGACACAACTTAAATAACAACTAGTGAATGACAAATAGAAGGTAGGGAATATAAGCAATATGGGAAGTAATTCCTGAACTAATTAGTTATGAATTAAGTGGAGGTTTCTTGATGAAGGGATATTGGAGGATAATTTTGAAAGAGGAAAGAGAAAGTTTTGGGACAGAAGTGAAAGAAGGTTAGTATAGAAAAGAGGAATTTATTTTCCATTTCTCAGAGAAAAGAGATGATTAGACATGACAAACAGTTATCATTGAATCCTAACAAGATCTGGGTTGCAATTGAATGTAAGCAGCAATTAGGAGTCAATGAATGGCTCTAAGAACCAAAATAGCCTGTTGAAAATTACACTTGAAGATGATTTTTGGCAGCAGTGAATAGAATATATTATAGGGTAAGGTATAAAGACTGATTTTGGAATACTCTGAGAAGTGTTGCCTGAAGTTTTTTATAAAAATTTGCCAAAAAAACTGACTTCTGGCAATTTTTTCTTCCTCTCAGAAAATGGTTTGTTTCATAAAAACATAAAATTATGTGAATTCAATTCATCTTTTTTCAAATTATGCTTGTTACTTAGACATTGTGTGCAAGTGAGTAAATGGTAAAAGTATAGAAGTATAAATGACACACATCTAATTCTCAAGAATATCACAGAAGTCCTCTCATTGTTAGGAAACTATCTAACTAGAGATTAAAACAAAACAGTATAAAGGTAAAGTAAGTGCAATTTAAAATGTTTTAAAATGGAGTATGATGTATGCATCTATATGTGTATGTATGTATTTGGTATGTTTGTGTGAAAGTCTATGTAATTGATTTAAGATACTTTGTTTTGATATCATTAATTTTCAAAGAAAGATGTTATGGTACATGTGAACATGTGGTATTTTCCTCTAATGATAAAAAGAGTAGAAATATATTTAAAAGCACTCAAAATTAATGTTGGTGTTTTAAGCCATACATTATGATTTACCAACCATGGATTTATTTATTTTAATGAAATATGTGTAGCTAGGTGGTGCAGTGGATAGACAGTGGGACTTTGAGTCAAGAAAACCTGAATTCTAATCCAGTCTCAGAAACTTACTAGCTGTATGACTCTGGGCAAGTCATTTAAGCTCTGTCAAGGAGGATTGAATGAGAAATTAATTATAATTCTCTTAGCACAGTACCGGGCATATAGTAAGTAATATGGAAACATAAGCTGCTAGTGCTAATGTACTGCATGCATGCTAGTGTGTGTGTGTGTGTGTGTGTGTGTGTGTGTGTGTGTGTGTGCGCACGCATGTATACTTCCATGTGATGGAGTGAAGTAGGGGAGGCAGGGTTCAGGGCCACAGGGCCATTATGATTTTTTTTATCAAAAGGAGCATTTATTAAGGAAGCATAATAAAAGCAGTTGGTATAAAACATCCCCTCAAAATTTGTGACTAATTCTCACCAGTATATACTTGAGTGTAGGGGAAAGTAGACTCAAGCTTGGAGAACACATGTGACAAAGGGGTAACTACTAGTTCTTGGTTTCTACAAGTCCTTTTTCTCCTCTTTTGAGGGTACTCATAAAGTCCCTGCTAAGACTGTTGTCATTTTCTGCCACGATCCTTGTAATCTCTTAAAGTTCCTTTCCTCAGTGTGTCTTCAGTCTTCAGTCCTTGGCTCTCAGTTCAGATAATCTTGCCTTTTCTTGATCTTGCATAAATAGACAGGGAACAAGAATCCTATTTTCTAACAGAAGTTTGTAGCAAAATAACAACAAACTGTAAGGGGTAACTATATCTCTATATCACACACACACATAATCACCTTTTTGTGAAAACAGAATATAAGGCAAAGAATTCTCCATTTTAAGCACAACAGAATCAGTCAGGGAATCTTGATTTCTATAAAAAGGATTATTCAAGACAACTGTAGATTTTTGAAGTCAACTCTTTAGTTATTATAAATCCCACTATTATGTAATTTTTTATTTATTTTCTAGCATCTTCTCATACTATGTGATATATTGATAGACTTTCTTTTGTGCTTCTAAGCCTTTGAAAACCCCAAGTTATCCCCATTATGAGGAACTACAGCAGGATTTAATGGAATAAGATTTTGCAAATTTCTTTAAAGGAATATGTTCAACATAGATCCTGGTGATATTTTGACATATGCCTCCTTTTATATTGACCTATATGCATTACATTCCTTGAAGATAGGTAATATTTTAAGTTTTGTCTTTGTATTCCCAGATCAGAGTGATCAGCAGATAGTTGGTATATAATAAATGCTTGCCAGTAATGAGTTAGGGTTGTTAGTCAAGAAGTTCTGAATTCTCCCTCAATTAGCCTTTATCTCTTTATGCTTTATGAAAGAATACAATGAGAGAAATTCAGATATGCTTTGTTTCAATTATTTACCTGAGCTATCATTCAAGTAATCTTGTAAAAATATTTATCTGTTATTGTCTATTTATCATTTCTTAAAAATCTAAGCTTGATTTTAATGATGATTTCAGTTGCTAAAATATTCACCAAGAATACCCTATTAAAAATACTTAATAGTCACCTAAATATTTTTAGATTCATTGATTCATTGATATCAAGGATATATAATTTCACTTGGATGGGTATACTCTCCAACAATATTGATCACAAATCCCATGTATAGACAAAGAACAACAAATAATCATCATATTCTGTCCAATATGAAAATGAACTTTAAAAATTAACATTGACCACATTGGTCCTATTCTTACTCAAAGTCTAATCCTTTGACAGAGCTTGGGTTCACTTGCCATAGCCTCTGATATCACAAAGTTATATTTATTGCCATGATGGGATATTAGAGTAGAACTTTATTATACTATTTGACAATGTATCCTGGAAATTTGGCATGTACCTCTGAGCCCATTACCATACTACTGCACTGAGGATCAAGGGATATGTCGATTCTTGTTAAGAGAAAATTCTCAAGCTCTTTTAATAATTTCTCTTTATTATCTTTAGTTGCATAGCACAGAAGTAACAAGTAATTTCATATTTTTTCAAGGGCTCATCATAAACATTTAAAGATCAAACGAGAAAATAGCTAATGAAATCAAGTCTGCTTTTCACCATTGAGAATACAATAAAACCAACTCCACCAAGTCCTTAATTTGATCTACAAGGAAAACTTTTGACTCACAAAATAATGAGAGTGAGTAAATCTTTTTTTTTAAATTTATTTATTTTTAGTTTGTAACATTCACTTCCATATGACTTTGAATTTTAAATTTTCAGCACCTCCCTCAACAGGATGGCATGCAATCTCATACAGTCTCTACAAATGCATGCATATTAAACATATTTTCACATTAGTCATGTTGTAAAGAAGAATTTGAACCAATGGGAGGAACCATGAGAAAGAAAAAACAAAACAAACAAAGGCAGAGACCAAATAATGTGTTTCAATCTGCATTCAGACTCTATAGTCTTTCACTGGATATGGATAGCATTTTGCATAATAAGTCTTAGAGGGTCTTAGTTGTCTTAGATCCTTGCATTTCTGAAAAGATCTAAGTATGTCCTCCTACAATGTTGCTGTTACTATGTACAATGTTCTCCTGGCTCTGCTCACTTCAGTTCAAATAAGTCTTTCCCAGTTTTCCTAAAGTCCATCTGCTCATCGTTTCTTTTACCACAGTAGTATTCCATTACATTCATATATCACAACTTATTCAGCCATTCCCCAACTTATGGGCATCTCCTCAAGTTCCAATTCTTTGTCACTATAAAAAAAACTGCTGTAAATATTTTTGTACATATGAACCCTTTTACCATTTTTCAGATCTCTTTGGGATATATAACTAGAAGTTCTATTGCTGGGCCAAAGGGTATAGAAAGTTTTATAGCCTTTTGGGCATAGTTACAAGTTGATCACCAGAATGGCTGGATCAGTTCACAACTCCACCAACAATGCATTAGTGTTCCACTTTTCCCATATCTTCTCCAACATGTACCATTTCCCTGTTTTTTCATGCTAACCAATTTCATACATGTGAAGTGATACCTCAGAGTTGTTTTAATTTGTATTTCTCTAATCAATAGTGATTTTGATCATTTTTTCATATGACTGTAGATAGCTTTAATTTCTTCCTCTGAAAACTGCCTATTCATATCCTTTGACCATTTATCAATTGGGGAATGACTTGTATTCTGATAAATTTGACTTGGTTTTTGATATATTTTTAGAAATATGACCTTTAGGGGCGGAGCCAAGATGGCGGCTGGTAAGCAGAGGATAATGTGAGCTCCCTACGGAGACCCTCCAAAAACTTATAAAAAATGGCTCTGAACCAATTATAGAACGGCTGAACCCACAAAATAGCAGAGGGAAGCAGGGCTCCAGCCCAGGACAGCCTGGATGGTCTCTGGGTGAGGTCTGTCCCGCACAGAGCTGGGAGCTGGGAACGGAGTGGAGCGGAGCCCAGCCTGAGCGGCGTGGACCATCAAGACCGGAAGCCGGGCGGAGGGGGCCCTAGCGCCCTGATTCAGTGAGCTGTGGCAGTTACGAGACTTCTCAACCCACAAACACCAAAGACTGCGGAGAAGGTTAGTGGGAAAAGCTGTGGGAGTAGAAGGAGTTCGAGGTTCGGCTTCCAGCCCCGGGGGCAGCGGAGGTGGGGCAGCTACAGCTGTTGTTACTTCTGGCTCCAGGCCCACCTGGTGGGAGGAATTAAGTGGCGGATCAGAGCAGGGGTGCACAGCCTGCCGAAGATCTGAGCCCAGTTTGGGTTGGGGGCTGGGGAAGGAGCAGTGCTGGTGTGGCAGAACTGGCACCTCCCCCCCAAACATGGAACATAGAACTCTGTAATCTACAAGCAGTCGTACCCCACTAAAAAACTCAAGGGTCAAGTTAGTTGGCTGGGAATATGGCCAGGCAGCGAAAACGCACCGAGATTCAGTCTCAGACTTTGCATTCTTTCTTTGCCGACAAAGAAGACCAAAATATACAGACAGAAGAAATTAATAAAGTCAAAGAGCCTACAACAGAAACCTCCAAGAAAAACAGGAACTGGTCCCAGGCCATGGAAGAGCTCAAAAAGGAGTTGGAAAAGCAAGTTAGAGAAGTAGAGGAAAAATTGGGAAGAGAAATGAGAAGGATGCGAGAAAACCATGAAAAACAAGTCAATGACTTGCTAAAGGAGACCCCAAAAAATACTGAAAAATATGCTGAAGAAAACAACACCTTAAAAAACAGACTAACTCAAATGGCAAAAGAGCTCCAAAAAGCCAATGAGGAGAAGAATGCCTTGAAAGGCAGAATTAGCCAGATGGAAAAGGAGGTCCAAAAGACCACTGAAGAAAATACTACTTTAAAAATTAGATTGGAACAAGTGGAAGCTAGTGACTTTATGATAAATCAGGATATTATAAAACAGAACCAAAGGAATGGAAAAATGGAAGACAATGTGAAATATCTCCTTGGAAAAACCACTGACCTGGAAAATAGATCCAGGAGAGATAATTTAAAAATTATTGGACTACCTGAAAGCCATGATCAAAAAAAGAGCCTAGATACCATCTTTCAAGAAATTATCAAGGAGAACTGCCCTGATATTCTAGAGCCACAGGGCAAAATAGAAATTGAAAGAATCCATCGATCACCTCCTCAAATAGATCCCAAAAATAAATCTCCTAGGAATATTGTCACCAAATTCCAGAGCTCCCAGATCAAGGAGAAAATGCTGCAAGCAGCCAGAAAGAAACAATTTGAGTATTGTGGAAACCCAATCAGAATAACCCAAGATCTGGCAGCTTCTACATTAAGAGATCGAAGGGCTTGGAATGCGATATTCCGGAGGTCAATGGAGCTAGGATTAAAACCTAGAATCACCTACCCAGCAAAACTGAGTATCATGTTCCAAGGCAAAATATGGATTTTCAATAAAATAGAGGACTTTCAAGCTTTCTCAGTGAAAAGACCAGAACTGAATAGAAAATTTGACTTTCAAACACAAGAATCAAGAGAAGCATGAAAAGGTAATCAAAAAACAGAAATTGCAAGGGACTTACTAAAGTTGAACTGTTTTGTTTACATTCCTACATGGAAAGATGATGTGTATGATTCATGAGACCTCAGTATTAGAGTAGTTGAAGGGAATATGCATATATATATGTGTGTTTATGTATATATATGAGTGAATGTGTATATATGTATGTATCTATGTGTATATGTATGCATGTGTATGTAGGTATATATATATGTGTGCTTTTATATATGTATATACATATATATATATATATATATATATATATATATATATATACATATATATGTAAAAGAGAGAGAACAGACACAGGGTGAGTTGAAGATGAAGGGAAGACATGTAAAAGAAATAAAATGAAATTAAGGGATGAGAGAGCAACATACTGAGAGAGGGAGATAGGGAGAGATAGAATGGGGTGGATTATCTCGCATAAAGGTGGCAAGAGGAAGCAGTTCTGTGGGAGGAGGGGAGAAGGCAGGTGAGGGGGGAATGAGTGAACCTTGCTCTCATCAGATTTGGCCTGAGGAGGGAATACCATACATACTCAGTTGGGTATCTTACCCCACAGGAAAGAAGAGGGAGGAAGATAAAAAAAAAATAAAAGGGGGGGGGATGATGGAGGGGAGGGCAGATGGGGGTGGAGGTAATCAAAACAAACACTTTGGAAAGGGGACAGGGTCAAGGGAGAAAATTCAATAAAGTGGGATGGGTTGGGAAGGAGCAAAATGTAGTTAGCCTTTCACAACATGAGTATTGTGGAAGGGTTATACATAATGATACATGTGTGGCCTAGGTTGAAGTGCTCGACTTCTTAGGGAGGATGGGTGGGAAGGGAAGAGGGGAGAGAATTTGGAACTCAAAGTTTTAAAAACAGATGTTCAAAAACAAAAAAAAGTTTTTGCATGCAACTAAAAAATAAGATCCACAGGCAATGGGGCGTAGAAATTTATCTTGCCCTACAAGAAAGGAAGGGAAAAGGGGATGAGAGGGGAGGGAGGTGATAGAGGGGAGGGCTGACTGGGGAACAGGGCAACCAGAATATATGCCATCTTGGAGTGGGGGGAGGGTAGAAATGGGGAGAAAATTTGTAATTCAAACTGTTGTGAAAATCAATGCTGAAAACCAAATATGTTAAATAAATAAATTATTTAAAAAAAAAAAAGAATTTTCCCAAAAAAAAAAAAAAAGAAAGAAATATGACCTTTATCAGGGAATCTGATTGCAAAAATTGTTTCCCGGTGTCTGCTTCCCTTCTAATCTTGGTTGCATTGGCTTTGTTTCTGCAAAAAGCTGTTCAATTTAATGTAATAAAAATCATCCATTTTGCATTTCATAATATTCTCTATCCCTTGTTGGATCAAAAATTCTTTCCTTTTTCTAAATATGACAGGTAAACTATTTCTTGCCCCCCTATTCAGCTCCTCTTCTCCCTGTTCTTGTCCCTATCCCTGTCCCTCTCCCTGCCCCTGTCCCTCTTCTCTCTCTCCATCTGTTTCTCCCCCTTCCTCTCCCTGTCTTTCTCCTTCTCCTCTCCAAAGGAAGGTAAATTTTGATGGGAAGAAGCTGTCCACTTGTCTTGGGATTTACTGGCTAGATTTCTTTCTTTCTTTTCTTCTTTCCTACCTTCCTTTCTCCTTCTTTCCTCCTTTTCTTTTTTCCTTTCTTTCTTCCTTCCTTCCTTCTTTCCTTTCTTTCTTTCTTGGTTTCTTTCTTGGTTTCTTTCTTTCTTTCCCCTTTCTCTCTCCCTTTCTCTCTTTTTCTCTGCCTTTCTCTCTTTCTCCCTTTCCCCTTTCTCTCTCCATTTCTCTTTCTCTCTTCTTTCCTTCCTTTCTTCCTTCCTTTCTTTTTCTTTTTTTCTGACTCTCTCTCATTCTCTCCCTCTCTCTCCCTCCTTCCCTCCCTTCCTCTCTCTCTCTCTCTCTCTCTCTCTCTCTCTCTCTCTCTCTCTCTCTCTCTCTCTCTCTCTCTCTCTCTTTTTACTTTCACAAAACATTAAACCCAGTTTACTCTGAAGCTCATAGATTGGACCACAATAGGTCCCTGCCCAAGTTCCTCTTAATCTCTGTATATTGGGCCCTGTTGGCTCAAAGTGAATATTTCTGTTTTCACCAGCAACCCTGAGGATCTTCCCCTCCCAACTTGATTTTTTTCTTTTCTTTTTTTCTAATTAGAGGGGCAATACCTTGACTCCTTTCTTTTTTTCACCCTACCATTGTGGGTGGAGTTTGATAGTTTATTGAAAGAAGGAACAATGGTCCATATATATACTTCCACTGAGTAGTTCTAAACACATCAGTCTCAAGGTTGAGGTTCATCTTCAACTTGAAGATTGAAAGCTAAGGGAGGAATAAAGTTAAGGATTATCATACCAAGAACAAGAGTTTTAGAGCTGATCCCAAAACTAATATGATTACCTTTCTCTTACTGAGAACCTTGGGATTTAAAGGACCAGCTTTGGGGAAAGTTCTTATAGGTCAAATATTATGACATTTGGGATGTCAATTACAGACTTGCTCTTGACCCAAACCTAAGAACCTATAGTAACATTCTTAGTTATTTGAATGCAGCTTAAACTTGGTTCCAGATGGTAAATATGAACAAATAGGTTTATTGATGAATGAATGATGGTCTTTCTAGACAAAGGTTGCTGAGAGCTCTGGAAACAATCACTCTGATGAGGGCACAATCTCTGGGAAACCCCCCAAACCTTGAATCCTTTCTTAAAGAGGCCTATACACTGAATGGGCATTACCCCATAAGTGAATATATTAAAGGCCTTAGACTAAAAGAGCCAGTCTCCCATCACATCCTGGGTCATCTCTAGTCATCCTGATGAATATCTGGTTACTGGATCCAGATTGCCCTGGAGGATAAAACGAGGCTGGTGACGTTGCACAGATCTCCCTCATTGAAATCAAAGTCAACTGCAAGTCATGTCATTATTTTCCTGATGCCATGGTCCACTTCAAAAATGAAGGACAAAAACAAACACAACCTGCTTAAAGTATCAGCCTTTATATCTAAATAGTGTACTCATTTCGACTTTATCTTGGTATGTCATGTAAGATGCTGGTCTATGCCTAATTTCTGCCATATTATTTTACAGTTTTCACAGCAGTTTTTGTTAGATAGTGAGTTCTTATGCCAGAAGCTGGAGTCTTTGGGTTTCTCAAGCAGTAGTTTACAGTAGCCATTGCATACTGTGTCCTATGTACCTAACCTATTCCACTGATCCACCAATCTATTTCTTAGCCAGCACCAAGTAGTTTTGATTAGTGGTGTATAATACAATTTAAGATCTGATACAGCTAGGCCACCTTCCCTGGCATTTATTTTCATTTTATTTTCATTAATCCCCTTGATATTCTGGGCCATTTGTTCTTCCAGATGAATTTTGTTATTATTTTATCTAGCTCTACAAAATAATGTTTTGTAGTTTGGTATGGCACTGAATAGGTAATTAATTTAGGTAGAATTGTCATTTTTATTATATTAGATTGGCCTATCCATGACCAACTGATTTTTTTCCAATTATTTAGATATAATTTTGTTTGTGTGAAAAGTGTTTTGTAATAAATTGTGTTCTTGTAATTCCTGGGTTTGTTTTGTGGGTAGACTACCAAATATTTTACAATATCTATAGTAATTTTAAATGGAATTTCTCTATCTTTTGCTGCTGGGATTTGTTAGTAATATATAGACATATCTATTATTTATGTAGTTTAATTTATATCCTGCAATTTTGCTAAAGGTTTTTTTTCTTTTATTTCAAGTAGTTTTTTTTTTTTAACTGGGTTTCTAGGATTCCCTAAGTATACTATCACTTCATCTGCATAAAGTGATAGCTTTGCTTATTCTTTGCCCATTCTAATTTGTCCAATTTCTTTTTCTTATTGCTAAAGCTAATATTTCTAATATAATATTGAATAATATTGGTGATACTGGATGTCCTTGTTTTCCTCCAGATCTTATTGGAAATGTTTCTAGCTTCTCCCCATTACATATAAAGCATGCTGATGGTTTTAGATAGATGCTACTTATCATTTTATGGACTCCATTTGTTCCTATTCTCTCTAGTGTTTTTAATATGGTCAATTATGATGAAAGTTTTCCTAATACTGAACCAGCCCTGCATTCGTAGTATAAATCATAGGTGGTGATAGTGTATTATCCTCCTGATAAGTTGTTATAATCTCTTTGCTAATGTTTTATTTAAAATTTTTGCATCTATATTCATTAGGGAAATTGATCTATAATTTTCTTTCTGTTTTTTAGCTCTTCCATGTTTAGGTATTAACACTGTATTTGTATCATAAAAATAATTTAGTAGGACTCCTTCTTTGCCTATTTTCCCAAATAATTCATACAGTATTAGAATTAATTGTTCTTTAAATGTTTGATAGAATTCACTTGTGGGGGGTGGAGTCAAGATGGTGGCTGGAAAGCAGGGACTTGCTTAAGTTCTCCCCCAAATTCCTCCAAACACCCGTAAAAAGTGGCTCTGAACAAATTCTAGAGCTGCAGAACCCACAAAATAGCAGAGGGAAACCGGTCTCCAGCCCAGGAGAGCCTGGATTTCATTGGGAAGAGTCTATCGCACTGTGCTGGGAGCAGAGCACAGCCCAGCCTGGGCCATGCCAGGACAGATCAGACCTGGAGTCAGCTAGCTGAAACAGGCCTTAGGGCCATGAATCATTGAGCTGCAGCAGTTACCAGATTTCTCAACCCATAAACGCCAAAAAGCAGGTTAATGGGAAACTGCAGGATCGAGTTCAGAGCAGTCCTGCCCCATCCCTGGGGGTGGTGGAGGGGTGCAGCAGTGGAGTTGGTAGCAGCAGGAAGCTCCTCAGGTTGCTTCCAGAGCTCCAGCATCAGCTGCCTCCTGAGTCCCTGGCTCACACAGTGGGGGAACTCTAGCAGCAGATCAGAGCAGGTATCTTGGGTATCTTACTCCACAGGAAAGTAAGGGGAAGAAGATACAAAGGGGGAATGATAGAAGGGAGGGCAGATAGGGGAGGATGTAATCAAAAGCAAACACTTTTTAAAAGGAACAGGGTCAAGGGAGAAAAATGAATAAAAAGAGACTGGATAGGATGGAAGGAAATTTAGTTAGCCTTTCACAACATGAGTATTGTGGAAGCGTTTTACATAATGATACATATGTGACCTATGTTGAATTGCTTGCCTTCCTAGGGAGGGTGAGTGGGAAGGGAAGAGGGGAGAGAATTTGGAACTCCAATTTTTAAAAGCAGATGCTCCAAAAAAAAGTTGGTTTTGCATGCAGCTGGGAAACAAGCTATATAGGGAAAGGGGCATAGAAATCTACCCTGCCCTAAAAGAAAGTAAGGGGAAAGGGGATTCACAGCGCGGAGTGGGGTGACAGAAGGGAGGGCTGATTGGGAATGAGGCAATCAGAATATATGCATCTTGTAATGGGGGGAGGGTAGAAATGGGGAGAAAATTTGTAACTCAAAATCTTGTGGAAATCAGTGTTGAAAACTAAAATATTAAATAAAAATGATAAATAATAGAAAAAAAAAGAATTCACTAGCAAAACCAACTGGCCCTGCAGATTTTTTCTTAGTGATGTCATCTATGGCTTGTTTGATTTCTTTTTCTGTAATGGAGTTATTTGAGTATTTTATTTCCTCTTCTTTTAATTTGAGCAATTGATATTTTTGTAAACCTTTATCCATTTCACTAAGATTGTCAAGTTTATTGGCATACAGTTGAACAAAATTGTTGTTTTAATTTCATCTTCATTGCTGGTGAATATACCTTTTCCAATTTTGATACAGACAATTTGGTTTTCTTTTTTTTTAAATCAAATTAACCAAAGGATTATAGATTTTATTGTATTTTTAACATAAAATCAGCTCAATAGTTTTCATAATCTCAATTTTATTAATTTCTCCTTTGATTTTCAAGAATTTCTAATTTCATATTTAATTGGGGGTTTTCAATTTGTTCTTTTTCTAGGTTTTCTTTAGTTGCATAAGCAATCCATTGTTCTTCTCTTTCTCTTTTTTTATTCATATAAGCATTTAAAGATATAAAAATTCCTCTGAGAACCACTTTGGTTGCATCTCATAAGTTTTGATATGTTTTCTCATTATTGTCATTCTCTTAAATGAAATTATCAGTTGTTTCTATGATTTGTTATTTGACCCACTCATTCTTTAGGATTAGATTATTTAGTTTCCAATTAATTTTTAGTCTATCTTTCTATGGCCTGTTCTTATGGGTAATTTTTATTGCATAATGATCTGAAAAGTATGTTTTAATTTTTTTTTTCCTTTCTGCATTGAAATGTGAGGTTTTGTGCCATAATATATGGTCAATTTTTTGTGTAGGTCCTATATACCACTGAGAAAAAAGGCATATTCTTTTCTGTCCCCATTCAATTTTCTCCAGAGGTCTACCATATCTAACTTTTCTAAAATTCCATTTACTTCCTTAACTTCTTTCTTGCTTATTCCATGGTTAAATTCATCTATTTATGAGATGGGGAGATTTGCTCTCTATTTCCTCCTGTAACTCACTTAACTTCTCCTCTAAGAATTTGAATGCCATACCACTTGGTGCATATATGTTTAGTAATGATATTACTTCATTGTCTATTGTACCTTTTAGCAGGATGTAGTTTCCTTCCTTATCTCTTTTATCTATCTATCTATCTATCTATCATCTATCTATCTATCTACCTATCTATTTATCTATCTATCTATCTATTTCTTTATCTATCTATACACAGATATATATGTGTATACATATACATATGTATATATATACAAAATACATACATGCATATATCTGTATGTGTATGTATATATGTACACACACATATATATATACATACACATAATACATACATGCATATATATCTGTATGTGTATATGTGTGTGTGTGTGTATGCTTTTGCTTTGTCTGAGATCAAGATTGCTAACCTGGTTTTTGTTTGTTGTTTTTTTTTTTAAATTTAGCTAAAGCATAATATATTCTCCTCCAGTCTTTTACCTTTATTCTGTGTGTATCCCTCTGCTTCAAGTGAGTTTCTTATAAACAACATAATTGTAGGACTATGGTTTTTAATTCACTCTGCTATTGGCTTCATTTTAGGGGAGAGTTCATCCCATTTACATTCACTGTTATGATTACTATCTGTATATTTATCTCCATCCTGTATCCTCCTCTATTTATGCTTTTCTCTCTCCTTTCTCCATTTCCTACTCACATGAGTTTTACTTTTGACTACCACCTCCATCAATCTTCCCTCCCTTCTATTAACCCCTTCCTTTTTCTTTCCCTTTTCCCTTACTACTTCTTCCCTCCCTTCCATCCACCCGTTCCTCTTCTTTCCCCTTACCCTACTACTTCTTATAGAGTAAGTTAGATTCTATACCTGAGTATGTTATTCCCTCTTTGAGCCAAATCTGAAGAGAGTAAAATTCAAATAATACTCATCTCCTTCCCTTCTTTCCCTCTACTGTAACAAATCTTTGTGCCTCTTCATGTGACTTACCTTTGTCTGCCTTCACCTTTCCTCTTCTCCCAGTACAATTCCTTTTCATCATTTAATTAGACATTTTTATCATCACATCAAAGTCAACTTAGACCTACACCTTCTGTCTATTTATACCCCCTTCTAAATGTCTTAATAAAGATAAAGTTCCCAAGAGTTACAAGTATTGTTTTCCAATGTAGTGATTTAAACCATTTGCCCTTATTGAATAACATGGTGGGTTTTTTTCTTTCTTGTTTACCTTTTCATGCCTCTCTTGAGTCTCATATTTGAGATCAAATTTTCTGTTGAGCTCTTGTCTTTTGATCAGTTATATTTGGAACTCCCTGATTTCATTGAATGTCCATCTCCTCCACTGAAAGATTATGTTCAGTTTTGCTGGATCCTTGGTTGTAATCCAGGCTCCTTTATCTTAGGGAGTATCATATTTCAAGTCCTCTGATCTTTTAATATAAAAGCTGCAAGGCCCTGTATGATCCTGACTGTGGTTACATAATATTGAATTTCTGTTTCTTTCTGGTCACTTGCAGTATTTTCTCCTTGACCTGATAACTCTGGAATTTGGCCACAATAATCCTTGGAGTTTTCAATTTGTAATTTCCTTCAGGTGCTGAATGGTGGATTCTTTTGATGACTAGTTTACCTGCTGTTTCTAAGACCTCAGGGCAATTTTCCTTGATGATTTCTTGAAAGATGCTCTCTAGGATCTTTTTTTGATCACATATTTCGGGTAGACCAATAACTCTTCAATTATCTCTCCTGGATCTATGTTCTAGGCCAATTGTTTTTACAGGGATCTTTTACATTTTCTTCTATTTTTTAATTTCTTTGGATTTTCTTTGACTGATTCTTGATATAACAGTATCATTAGCTTCCACTTGCTGAATTCTAATTTTGATAAATTATTTTCTTCAATTGTCTTTTCTAACTCCTTTTCCATTTGGCCTATTTTAATTTTAAGGATTTCTCTTCAGTGAGTTTTTGTTCCTCCTTTTCCATTTGGCCAATTCTATTTTTTAAAGTGTTGTTTTCCTCAGTATACTTTTTCCACCATTTGGCCAATTTTATTTTTTAAGGAATTGTTTTCTATAGTCAATTTTGTCCTTCCTTTTCCAAGCTATTGACTCTCTTTTGCATATCTCTCATTTCATTTCCAATTTTTTTCTTCTGCCTCTCTTATTTTTCTTTACAAATCCTTCTTGAGCCCTTCCAAAAGGGCTTTTTGGACTTGAGACCAGTTCAGATACCCCTTTGAGGTTTCACATGTGAGTATCTTGACAATGTTGTCTTCTTCTAGATTTCCATTATGATTTTCCTGTCCCCATAGAAAGGATCCGTGGTCATTATCCATTTTTGCTTTTTGTTCAAGATGTTTTCTTATTTTCTGGATTTTAAAGTTGATCTCTCTTGCTTGAACAAAAGGGGCACTGACCCAAGCTTCTTTTGCTGCCAGCCAGGGACCTGGTCACTGGATTTGTGTGCTGGGGCCTCAGGTGCTGGCAGCTGTGGGCTGTATGTGTCTGGCAGCTTACCTGGTGCTAAGCTGGGGTTATTTAATGATGAAATTCTCAAGGTGGATGTGGCATCTGGCCCTTGGAGGATGCCTGCTCACCCAGGCTACTCTGAGTCACTGGAAGGTTTGGCTTCTGGAAGATGCCTGCCTTTAGTTTTGCTTCCTGGAATTTTGCTGAATGGGATGTTTGGCTGCTTGAGGATGCCTGCCCACCATCCCATGTAATGATTTTCCAAGCTGGAGTCTAGTGGTTCCTTGCCTGTGCCAAGGCACTTGGGAGGGTCCTGATGCTGGCACTTTTCTGTTCCACCACCCTGGGGCTCAGGATTTCCTGCTGGTTTTCTGGGGTAGGACTTGTTCTGATGCCTCCTGTCCTGTACATCTCCCCTTCCACCAGGGTGAGAATGACATTTCTTGTTAATCCCCCAAGTTTTGTGGGCTAAAAGACTGCTGCACCCCATCTTCTGCTGGCTGAGCTGTTCCAGGGCTTTTCCTGAAGCAATATTTTCTGGGTTTTTAGAGGTCAATAAGAGAGAGGGAGAGCTACTTACTGCTTATTCTACTATCCTGGCTCCTGAAAGGCTTGAGAATGAGTAAATATTACCAGACTAATCTTTTACAAAGGTATACAAAATTAACTGTTTGTGTGCTCTTGGTAAACCAGCTCCAAATTATAAGAAAGGTTTAGGATGAGAAAAAATTATGTGCAATTAAAACAGTTCCACTCTGACCTATTTAATCAAAGCAATGATTCTAAAATCTGGGAAGTGGATAAAGGTAAAGACATTGACACTAACTATAATTTATAAGAGAAATATAAGTGATTTAAAACAGTTACCTCAAAAAGGAGTCCAAAAGATACAAGAGAAACTATAAACTCCAGAACAAAAGAAAAACAAAGAAAAAAAGTGGACAGGAAAAAGGAGGAAGAATGGAATGACATTCAATTAAGATATGTCATCTGTAGAATGGATTTTGTTTTCATAAGCAAAAAGGAAGATTGAAAGGTGTAGAGAATAATATATCTCACTCCACTTAATGCTCATTTTAAAAGTGTGAATGAAAAAATTTGAGTCTTCTGCAACTATATGTTATTCATGCATATCTTAAGACCATGAAATTTTCTAATCAATGCAAACATAGAAAAAATACGCTTTGATCAATGATCTGATTATCAGTATCAGAAGGGGATTGAAATGTAGAAAAAAATTCTTGGCACAAGCCACTGCCTATGTTATGGATGTTGAATATAGTTCCAATGGAAGGAGTCTTTAAATCTTTAAATCATAAAGTCCCCCAGATGTTTCAATTTGTGAATGATTTTGTGTTGAAAGCTTTTTCTTTATATAAAAATCTAGTTCAAGCAAGCATTTATTGGAATTTGAAGGATAGTCTGATTTTTTCTGGTTATTTTCACTTCATATTATATAAAAATCAATCTGTACCTTCAAACCCAAAAAAGTAAAATAGTTACAAATAAGAGAATTAGCTGAATATAAAATAAAGCAAAGGAAAAAGGTAAACAATCTTGTTAGTTAATCTTCCAACCCCCCCCCTCCAAAAAGAAGATCCACAAATTCACCATCTGAATTTGAGGAGAGTGATTCAAATAAAAGAATACTTCCCTAGCCTGTGAATTACCAAGTAACTATAGCAAGCTGAGGAACTCAAATGAATTCATGGTGCAAATGGGAGTTTTCTCCTTGTAAAGTGGAAATAATCATTGGGGAAAATATACAAGGTAATCTAGAAAGAGCTCCTCTGTAAAATGATGTTGAAATGATGAGGAACACTAAAAACAATGATGCTAAGCTTGATGACTTTTTCAACTGCACTAAAGGAAAGATAAAAAGCATCCTCACAAAATTATAAACAAAAGGGACAATTTTGATATTCAGAAGGGAAAATGTTGGAAGCATTCAGTACTTCAGTTAATAAGGAATAAAATCAGACACCAGTAAGGAATGTTATGGCTGTCTGATGCAGTAAGAAAATCAACTGAGGGAAATGTGCAAGCTGTTCCTGAGCACAAAGTTAGGAAGAGGGAGTATCTGTCTGTTATTGCTGTCTGTTCAAACACATCTGTGAGATCGTTTGCATCTCCATGGACTTGTTGGGTAAGATTATGGATTATTTTTCAACACAGAATTAGTATAAATATTTGAATGATCATAGAACACTAGTTTGACATACATTTCTTGGAACTCAACTCTAAATATCTGGGATTCAAATAATTTCTAAAATCAAGTAAATCTCCTAAATGGGGATGTTGGGAGAATTAGGCAACTTTTATGCTGTTTTTTTTGGTTACCTTCATAAAAGACAGGGACTAAGGACAACAACAACAACAAAAAACAATTTATTTAAACATAGAGTGTGTGTAGGGAGATGGAGCTAGAGGAGCTAAGGCATGGTTTCAATAACACATAATTAATTTGGGGAAGAAATTTAAATTTTCAAGATGAGCATAAAAGAAAACCAGTACAGAAGGTACAGAAAAGCTGGCCCTGAAGCAAAAATTAAACTGTCTTAGAATTTTCAAGTTTGTTTCTGTACTTCTATGACTCTTTGACATTTATCCTTCTAAGTATTTACTAATATTCAAACACAAAAACTCAACTGAGAGTCCCAAAACAAAATTGATCATACAAAGGTTAGCAGGAATAAAGAAGACAGAAAAACACATTCATTCTTGGGCCAATGGCAAAATAGTAGTAATAGTAGTAGTAGTGGTGGTAGTAGTAGTAGTAGTAGTAGTAGTAGTAGTAAAACTATTTGTAATGGCTGTATGCTCGAGCAATGAGTCTGCTAAGAAATTTAATCTTGATCTGTTTATTAAGCAAACATTTGAAGGACTGATATGTGGGTTCAGCATTAAGATATATGTAAATTAGGAAGTAATTAGGTTGGTTCTTTTGCTTGCTTTCAGAATTCCTTAAGCTCTTTTCATGGAATTATATTATTGTAGAGATAGAAGAGCATCAAGATAGAAGGCCATCAATTCCTATCAGAATCAGAAAAAGAATGCCTTTTAGAATGCATCAGATGAGAAATCATCTGGGCTTTTACTCGAAATATGTAGCAGTTAGACAGATAAAGGGGGCCTGCAATTTTTGCTGCAGTGGAGGATGAGGCTCATGAATTGCTTTAGCATGGCATTCCTGAGGTTCACTACACTATGTCCACTGATTGCTTGTACTAGACCCTGATCAACATCATGAGTCTCAGTTAGTAGAGGCTAACCAGATTACATAAAGTAGAGTGAGCTGGACTAGGTTAGAAACAGAGTGGATTAAAGCTTGCATGTTGATCAGAAGTGGGATCCTACAGTAAGCAGCCATTGTAAATCTAGCCCAGGAAAGATAGTGATCCACAGATAGATGATCCATTCTTAAACATAAAATACATTTAGTGAGGGAGAACACACCTAATTTCTAAGTTTTGCTAAGCCTAATCTCTCTCAATTACTCATTGCTGCTGTTATTTTTTCATCCTCTGATTCTAAACCAATCCAAAAAAATCCCTCTTCTATAAGTTATTATTTCAAATATTTAATGAGGGACAGAAATAAGCATTATTAAGTATCTACTGCGTATCAGACACTGTGCTGATCATTTCTCAAATATTATCTCATTTGAGAGACAACTAACTTCTCTGTGCATTCCAACAGTTATCTCTTGAGTAGACTATGGATCCCCTATTCCTTCCATTGATCTTAATAAGTTCACATGGCAAGATTCTAAGGCATTATACCATGGTGTATGCTGCCTCCATAAGGTCTCTACATTTATAATATCCTTTCTGAATTCAAGAACCGAGAACTGAATATGATATTTAAGATTACTATCTTTCATAATGCTAATTAATGCCAAATGCAGTCAATTTTTCCATTCATCCACATATTTGCATTGTACTCAGAGGCAGTATAAAGTAGTCAGTAGGTATGTGACCTACGAGTCATAAAGGAACAGTCTTCCACAACTATCAAGGAAATTTGCTGTGTAATCAAGATCTTAAACATCTTAGAAGTAGTTCTCAAAAAACTATCAGTAGAGGATGTCTCTATATTGAGAGTATGGCATCCCAATGAAATCACAATGACCTCTTATTACAAGATTACTTGAAGTATACATTATTTATTGGGCCACAAAAGTCTCCATTCCCTGGCTACCTTAGTACCCCAGAGCCTCCAAAGCTCCTTTCTACCCTCTCAGTAGTAGAATTAATAAAAGTAGTTGTATGAAAATTTTCTAGAGAGTGTCTAGAGAAGTACAAACAGCAATATGAAACAAATCACTTTTTTAATAATAACTACCTCAATGATTCATCCTGAGTGTGTATGTCAGTGTTGTTTCGTAGTTTAGTCATGCCCAACTCTTCATGACCCCATCGAGAGTTTTCTTAGTAAAGATTCTAGAGCAGTTTGCCATTTCCTTCTCCAGATCACTTTACAGAAGAGGAAATTGAGGCAAACAGAATAAAATAACTTGCCCAAGGCCACACAGCTAATAAGTGTTCAAGTTAGATTTGAACTCAAGTAGATGTCTTCCCACTTCAAGACCCAGCACCCTATCCACTGTGCCATCTTGTTGCCTACTGAACATGTATAGCCCTAGCAATTTAAAGTTATAACTGTGGATGTGATATTTGCCTTTAAAAAAATGAAATGTAAGGAGATCTAGCTCCTATAAATGACAGACAAATATTTCTGTATCTCTGCTGTGTACAAAGGTGAATTTCAGAAGATGGACTACTCATCCCTTAGTTTTGCTTTGTTTTCAAAAAGAAATTGTTTCTTTTGGTTCTTTCTTCCATAAGCAGATATAAACAAATGTATGTAAGGTTGGGGATTAATAGGCCACAATTAGCAGTAGTCTAAGGAGCAATAGAATAAAGTAGGGATATTGTGAAATTGAAATGGTTCTCTAAGAGGTGAAAGTAGGGAAGGAGATGAATGTAACAGATGTAAGGGTGAAGGTCTGCGAAAGAAATAAGAAATCAAGTTTGTGGAGGTCACAGTTAAGACAAACATGGTTAGGGGTTATGAGATAGAAGGATAGATAGAATGAGACAATATTATGATAAATTGTAAAATTGGGACAACAATAATAGTTACCACAATTAATTAAAAATAAAATGAGATATTTCAAAATTACTTAGTGCAATGTCTGGCATAGAGTAGATTAATAATAATTATTATTGTAATTACTACTACTACTACTACTCCAATGGCATTCATTGAAAAATTAGTGGTCACAATATGAATGCTTACATTGGCACTTCTTTTTTATCATTTTTATTTAATATTTTATTTTTCAACACTAATTTCCTCAAGATTTTGAGTTAAAAATTATCTCCCCATTTCTACCTTTCCCCCCATTCCAACATGGCATGTATTCTTATTGCCTCATTCCCAATCAGCCCTCCCTTCTGTCACCCCACTCCCTCCCATCTCCTTTCCCCTACTTTCTTGTAGGGCAGGATAGATTTCTATTCCCCATTCCCTATATATCTTGTTTCCCAGTTGCATAGAAAAACAACTTTTTTTTTTTGGAGCACCAGCTTTGAAAAATTGGAGTTCCAAATTCTCTCCCCTCTTCCCTTCCCACCCACCCTCTCTAGGAAGGTAAGCAATTCAACATAGGTCACACATGTATCATTATGTAAAACACTTCCACAATACTCATGTTGTGAAAGGCTAACTAAATTTCCTTCCATCCTATCCAATCTCCTTTTATTCAATTTTCTCCCTTGACCTTGTCAGTTTTCAAAAGTGTTTGCTTTTGATTACCTCCTCCCCCTATCTGCCCTCCTTTCTATCATCCCCCCTTTGTATCTTCTTCCCCTTACTTTCCTGTGGAGTAAGATACCCAATTGTGTGTGTATGTTATTACCTCCTCAGATCAAATCTGATGAGAGATTCACTCATTCCCTCTCACCTGCCCCCTTTTCCCTTCCAACAGAACTGCTCTTTCTTGCCACTTTTATGTGAGATAATTTACCCCATTCTATCTCTTCCTTTCTCCCTCTCTCAAAATATTCCTCTCTCACCCCTTAATTTAATTTAATTTTTTTAGATATCATCTCTTCATATTCAACTCACCCTGTGCCCTCTGTCTACATATATGTATATTAACTTCAGCTACCCTAATACTGAGAAAGGTCTCATGAATTACTCATATTATCTTTCCATGTAAGAATGTAAACAAAGCAGTTCAACTTTAGTAAGTACCTTATGAACTCTCTTTATTGTTTGCTTTTCCGTGCTCCTCTTGATTCTTGTATTTCAAAGTCAAGTTCTCTATTCAGCTCTGGTGTTTTCATTGAGAAAGCTTGAAAGTCCTCTATTTTATTGAAAGTCCATATTTCGCCTTGGACCTTAATACTCCATTTTGCTGGGTAGGTGATTCTTGGTTTTAATCCTAGCTCTTTTGACCTCTAGAATATAACATTCCAAGCCCTCCCATCCCTGAAGGTAGAAGCTTCTAGATGTTGTATTATCCTGATTGTGTTTCCACAATATTCAAATTGTTTCTTTCTAGCTGCTTGCAGTATTTTCTCCTTGACCTGGAAACTCTGAAATTTGGTGAAAATATTACCACTTTTGTTTTTGGGATCTTTTTCAAGAGGCAATTGGTGGATTCTTTCAATTTCTATTTTACCCTCAGGTTCTAGAATATCAAGGCAGTTTTCCTTGATAATTTCTTTAAAAATGATGTCTAGTCTCTTTTTTTGATCATGGCTTTCAGGTAGTCCAATAATTTTTAAATTATCTCTCCTGAATCTATTCTCCAGGTGAGTGTTTTTTTCCAATGAGATATTCCACATTGTCTTCCATTTTTTCATTCTTTCCGTTCTGTTTTATAATGTCTTCATTTCTCATAAAATCACTAGCTTCCACTTACTCTAATCTAATTTTTAGGTGGTATTTTCTTCAGTGGCCTTTTACACCTCCTTTTCCATTTGGCTAATTCTTCCTTTCAAGGCATTCTTCTCCTCATTGGCTTTTTGCAGATCTTTTGACACTTGAGTTTTTTGATTCTTTAAGGTGTTGTTTTCTTCAGTATTTTTTGGGTCTCCTAAAGCAAGTCATTGACTTGTTTTTCATGGTTTTCTTGCATCACTCTCACTTCTCTTCCCAATTTTTTTACTACTTCTCTTACTTGCTTTTCCAAATCCTTTTTGAGCTCTTCCATGGCCTGAGCCTAATTCATATTTCCCTTGGAGGCTTTTGATGTAGGCTCTTTGACTTTATTGACTTCTCCTGGCTGTATGTTTTGATCTTCTTTGTCACCAAAAAAGGAATCTAGAGTTTGAGTTTGAGGTTGAGTTTGAATCTGAGTTAATTTTCACTGCCTGTTCATGTTTCCAGCCAACTACTTGACCCTTGAGCTTTTTGTCAAGGTATGACTGCTTATAGAGTAAACAGTACTTTTTTTCCCAAGGTTTAGAGTCCAAGCACTGCTGTTTTCACAGTTACTTCTACTCCACTGTTTCCTCAGGCTCTCTCACAGCAGTGTTCCTCCTTCCCCAAGAACCACCAACCAGGACCTCAATCTAGATCCAAGCAGAGCACAGCAAGAGAAACTGCCTTTGTGCCCACAAAGTGCTCCTTGAATTCCTGCTCTGATCTGCTGCAAGATTCCCCCCACCATGTGAGCCAGGAACTTGGGAGGCAGCTGATGCTGGAGCTCCGGAAGCATGCTGACGAGCTTCCTGCTGCTTCCACCTCCACTGCTGTACCATGTCTGCCACCCCCAGGGATGGGGCAGTATCGCTCTAAACTTGATCCCGCAGTTTCTCACTAATTTTCTCTTTGGTGTTTGTGGGTTGAGAACTCTGGTAACTGCTACAGCTCAATAATTCATGGCCCTAAAGCCTGTTCCAGCCAGCTGACTCCAGATCTCATCTGTCCTGGTGTGGTCCATGCTGGGCTGCACTCTGATCCCAGCACCATGTGATAGACACTTCCCAGTGACCATCCCAGCTCTCCTGAGCTGGAGACCCATTTCCCTCTGGTGTTTCATGGGTTCTCCAGCTCTTGAATTTGTTCTGAGCCATTTTTACAGGTGTTTGGAGGGATTTGGGGGAGAGTTTAAGCAAGTCCTTGTTTTCCAGCCACCATCTTGGCTCTGCCCTTCCCTAGAGTGGCATTTCTACTGGTACAATACTTGAAACACCAAAAGTATTTAATAAATTCTCTATCTATCTTTCCTTTTGAAAACAATATAATGAGAATGTTATTAAAGCAAAGACACTTTATGTTTAATGTTAATGATCCATCTTCATAAAAATTCCATGAGGGCCTTGAATTTTACACTACTATTGTCATACTCAGCATTTCTCTAACTCAGAGGAAGCTATATGCCAAGAATTATTTGTGATTATGAGTAGAAGTTTAAGAAAGAAATGTCATTGATGTCTACTATTATTTGTCTTCCTAGGTGAAAGAGGAAACTTTGGACATGGTGGGGGTGGGGGAAGGGAAAATGCAGTCCAAAATAACTAAAGCATTCATGCAGAAAGGCCTACTTGGTCTGAATCAATCCCACAAAGATATCTCTATGTACTTGCTTGAAATGCTTTTTGAAATACACATCACTGACAAATTTCAAATAAATATGTAATGTTATTTGTATTTATTAAACTATACATTGTGTATAGCAAATAGAAAAATAGTATGATTTCTGAATTTAATTAAGCAAAGAATGAACAATTTTATTGGAAAAATGAGGAGGTGGCTCCAAATAGGTTTAGTATAACTCTTGAAATGTCATTAACATGAATTAGAAAAAAAATACAAGAGAAATTAATTTTGACTCCATAAGATTAGTGAGATGAAAAGTGGGGTTAAAAGAACATGGAAGAAAATTAGAAAGGCAACGCATATGGAACTTTTTAATTAAAAGGGTCAGTGACTAAAAGCCAGATGCTTAAAAGAACTATGAAAAAGGGAGACAAGTTATGATGAGAGGCCAGATAACCATCTTCTGTGTTTTACAACATGGATATTAAATTGTTTCCCACAATTAAAGTCTAATGTATACCACCAGTTAAAAGATGGACTAAAATGATCAATCAAAATTATCTCTCAATGAAACAGAATATTGACAATGTATAGTGTATGAATAAATGTGATAAAAAAATCTCTTTTAAATCCCTAAATTAAAATACATCCTTCTGATTTTATGTGTTCCTGAAGAAGTAGTTGCCATTGGCAGTTGGCAGTTACATGACATAACAAGAGAGTAAAAACACATCTTCTTCCTCAAGAGGAGAAGAGACAACCACTGACCTGTATTAGATGCTTTGGGCATCACGCTGAACTTCCTTCTCATTATGATGATGAAACAATAGTCAATCAACAAACATCTCTTAAATATCTGCTAAATGCCAGGTACTGTGCTAAGTGATGGGAGTACAAAAAGTCGGTCCCTATTCTCAGGGAGCTTACAATCTATTGAGAGTAGCATCATGCAAACAAGATATATATCTTGTTTGTTAAGATGAAAGTTGTAGTTATAAAACAAAGCAAGAAATGTAGGAAATAGTTAAAAGGGGAAAGTTACTAGAATTAAGAGGGAATGGGGAAAATTTACAATATAATATCAGATTTTAATTGTGATTTAAAAGAAAGCTGGGAAGCCAGTAGGTAGAGATAAGTCAAGAGAGCACTGTAAGCATGGAGAACATACAGAGAAAATGCCCAGAGTTAAGAGATTGAGTGCTTTGCCTTGACAGTAATAGTGAAGCAAGGGGGCACATAGACATTTTAAAACCATCTGACAATTCAAAGGTGAAAGAATCATGTTTGCTATTGCAGATAGAGCTATATATATATATACACACACACAAATATATGTATATATACGTATGTATGTGCATATATGTGTGTACATGTGTGTGCATGTATACATATAACATATATGTATATATATATATATGAACAGAGAAAGAGAAAATTATTTATACTAAAAACCAACTGTAATTTTACCTTTCAGATTTAATGAAGACACTGAAAAATAGCTATAGACAATGAAGTGAAGCAGTTCATGGAAGATATAAAAATATTTGTCAATTGAGATACAAGTATAGACATATGAATGTCCTTCCTTCACAAAGTCCTGCTCTGACACTATAGCATGCTTTGGGGTTACCCTATCTTCTGTAATACTATGCCAGTGAAGTACAACATATGACTATTTCTATCATTGCTGTAAAAGCTTAGACTACAGTCCTAGTCTCCACTTTAGACAATCCTTTTATGAGGATGATTTAGGTAAACATACAGTGAGGTTTGTTGTTAGTGAACTGATTTTTTGACCATGACATTCCACCAATAATAACAACAGGAAACCAAATGACCTTCAGTCTTTTGTAGATTTATTTTATTTTTGTATGCAAAATGTAATTATTGAAAAGAGGACCGAGAGTCCTAAGAATCACAATTTTTAGACCATTTATAAACATGTATCTTGCTATTGATATTCTAAATGTAGCCTCCTCATCTGATGAAAGGAGACTGGATGACATAGTTGAAAAAGTTAATATTATCTATCTTGATATCGTCACTATAAAGGAAATCAGAAGGCAAAAATGAGTTGCATAAATATGGAAGTATCACAGCCTCATTCATGTACACTGGAGCTGTAAAAGACATTATAATCTACTTAGTACAATGTTCTAATTTTAAAGATAAGAAAACTGAGCTCTAGAAGGAATAATTAATTAGCCAATCATTACAGAGGTAGTATCAGAGCTGGGATTTGAACTGGGATGCCCTGCTTGGAATTTCAGCACTCTTTCTATCCTATATGATACTAATAGGTTCATCTTGAAGAGAAAAAATAAGAGGATGATGCATTTCATTTTTTTTTCATATGTGTAATTCAATAAGGAAATCACTTAAGTTACATGATCAGACATCAAAATGATCATTGTAAGCATTTGCAGAAAGATGTCTTTCAAAGGTTTTTGCAGCATATGTACCCCGGTTTATTGCAAAGATGAGGTGGTAAAAGAATTCCGTGAAGAAATTGATAAAATATTTTAAGTTCACTTGTCATATTCCTTAATCTTTCATGACCTTAAGGCAATGAAGGTCAACAAGAATCAAGTCAAAAACTAGGTTGAAAATTGTGAGTTGGAAAACAAGAGTAAGAAAAAATAGGAACCAAATCTTGGAGACTATCTTGCAACTTCACATCTGCTTTTTGAATAATTTCTTCAAGAAAACAATAGGGAAGCATTGTGCATGCAAAATATTAAATGATATTCTTAAAATATTGGTGATTTCTTTTTCATTTAACCAAACAAATTATTTATAATTTGATGAAATGGTAGTTGCAAGGTAACACTAAAATATCATTTACTAATCAAATCAATGGGGAGATGGCACAGTGGTCATATTTTTAGCCCTCCTTCTAATCTCTCATTCCACATTAAAAAAAATTAAAAAAAGAGAAAAGAGGAAATAAAAATTAAGAAAACTAATCATTACTATGAAAATATATGTAACATTCCAATGCCATGGGAGCCTCAAATCTGCAAAGGAGAGAGGACTCTGTCTTATGCATTCTTTGGAACCACATTTGTTTTCTGTGATTGTTCACCATTTAATAAAAATTTCTTTTCATACCAATCGAACTACCAAAAAATTTTTTTACTGAGCTGGACAAAATAATAACAAAATTCATTTGGAAAAACAAGAGGTCTAGAGTATCTAGGATATTAATGAAAAGACATGCTAGAGATGGTGGCTTAGCCACACCAGATATTAAACTGTACTACACAGCAGCAGTCATCAAAACTGCCTGGTACTGGTTAAGAAACAGGGGTGTGGATCAGTGGAATAGGATAGGTACACAAGTAGGAGAAATCAACACGTTTAGCAATCTACTCTTTGATAAACCCAAAGAGGCCAGTTTCTGGGCTAATAATTCACTATTTCACAAAAACTGTTGGGAAAATTGGAAAATGGTAGGGCAAAAACTGGGCATAGACCAATATCTTACACCATATACCAAAATAAAGTCAAAATGGGTTCATGATTTAGGAGTACAAGTTGATACTCTAAGTAATTTGGGAAAGCAAGGAATAGTTTACTTATCAGATTTGTGGAAAAGTAAAGAATTCATGACCCAACAAGAGATAGAGAGCATTACAAAATGCAAAATGGATAATTTTGATTATGTCAAATTGAAATGTTTTTGTACAAAAAAAGCCAATGCAACAAGAATTAGGAGGGAAGCAGAAAATTGGGAGAAAATCTTTGCAACTAGTATCTCTGATAAAGGCCTCATCTCTAAAATATACAGGGAGCTGAGCCAAATATATAGGAATACAAGCCATTCCCCAATTGAGAAATGGTCAAAGGATATGAACAGGCAGTTTTCAGAGGAAGAAATTAAAGCTATCTACAGGCATATGGAAAAATGCTCTGGATCGCTGCTGATTAGAGAAATGCAAATCAAAACAACTCTTAGATACCACATCTCTCCTGTCAGATTGGCTAAAATAACAAATCAGGAGAATGATAAATGCTGGAAAGGATGTGGGGAAATTGGAACATTGTTACATTGCTGGTGGAGTTGTGAGATGATCCAGCCATTTTGGAGGGCGGTTTGGAACTATGCCCAAAGGGCTATAGAAATGTTCATATCCTTTGACCCAGCAATACCACTTCTAGGGTTGTATCCCAAAGAAATCACGCAAGCGGGAAAAGGACCCATATGTACAAGAATATTTATAGCAGCTCTCTTTGTGGTAGCCAAGAATTGGAAATCAAAGGGATGCCCATCAATTGGGGAATGGCTGAACAAGCTGTGGTATATGAAGGTGATGGAATACTATTGTGCCATAAGAAATGGGGATGATGCAGACTTCATAACAACCTGGAAAAACCTACACGACATAATGCTGAGTGAGTGGAGCAGAGCCAGGAGAACGTTGTGCACAGCCACAGATATATGGATTCTGTGAGGACCAACCCTGACCTACTGCGCTTTTCTCAGCAACCTAAGGGACAAGGACAATTCCAGGGGACTCACGATGGAGAATGCTATCTTCATGGAGACAAAGAACTGCAAAGTTTGAATACAGACTGAGGCACACTACATGCTCGCCTGTTCTGCTTCTCTTTAGTTTTTGTTTTTGGGTTTTTTTTTTGTTTTTTTTTTTGGTTCTGTTTCTTCTTTCTCATGATTCATTCCATTGGTCAAAATTCTTCTCCACGACTTGACTAGTGCATAAATTAATTCAATGCGAAGTTATACATGACAGTTAAATGAGACTTCATGCCGTCTTGGGGAGGGAGGGGGGAGGGAGGGGAGAAAAACTGGAACTCAAGACTATGTAGAACCGTGTGTGGTAAACTAAAAATAAATAAATAAATTTATAAAAAAAATTTCTTTTCATTTGAATTGCAGTGGTTATCGTATGTTTTAGTATTTTATTATGCTCTTACTACTTCACGTTACATGACTTTATGTCCTTCCATGTTTTGTATTCATCATAACTATCATTTCTTACCACACAATATTGCAATATATTTCTGAGAAGCATATTTGTCTTGCTACTTTCCATTTGATATTCCTTCACTTTCTATCTCCTTGCTACCATAAGCATCCAAGAAGTGATGCTATTAATATTTTGATGTATATTTGACATTTTTTTAAAGATTTTTTTTCTTTTGATGAGCCCTGCTATCCCACATCAGTATAGTTTCTCTCGGCAACTCTCTCTTGCCACAGAGCCAATAAACACACAAATAGCATTTTTCCAAAGACAGAAAAAGAATTTAAAATCAGCATAACTTGTATAAAATATTTGAATATATGTACAATGACCAATATGTGTTGACTTCCCAAATCTCCCTGTAGCCAAACATGCTCTCCACAATTCTCAAATATTCATTTTCATTTCTGTGTGTGTGGTTGTTCTTTCCATTTCCATTGTCATTTCCTTTTTCATTTCTTCATTCTGTTTCACTTTTCATCAGTTCATGCAAACATTTCCATGCTTCTCTATAGTCATTTCTTGCCTCACGTTACTATTTCATTGCATTTATATGCCACAATTTGTTTAGCCATTCCCCTACCAATGGACATCTACTTTATTTACTATTCTTTGTTATCATTAAAAGTCCTGTTATAAATATTTTGAAATATGTGGGAATTTTTTTTTTCTTATGAATAGGATCCTTGAAGTATGAGTTGTTTAATGAAATACCTCATTCACATGGTATGGACATTTTAGTCACTTGATTTGCATAATTCCAAGTTCTTCCAAAAATAGTTTCATTGATCCACATCTCCACCAATAGTTCATTATGGTATCTATCTACTCACAACAACTTCATCATTACCTATTGCCATTTTTAGTTATTTTGTCAATTAGCATAATACAAGGTAAAATCTCAGGGTTGTTTTAATACATATTTATCTCATTAGTGATTTGGAACATTTTTTTATGTGGTTGCTAATCATTTGTAAGTCTTCTTTTGGAAATTGTTTGAGTCATTTAATCACTTATTTACTTGGAGAATTCCTTTTCTACCATTATTTATATTTAATTTCTGCTTTCACCAATTTATCAAAATATGCATTTAAAGAGAAATACCTTAATGGTCTCTCTGTTGTTATTTTAGTTTGTTGGTCTCTGTTGCTGCATCTGTTCAGCTTTCTTATATTTCTATTGTCTAAGTTGTTTGATAAACAAAAAATTTAATCAGGTTCAATTTTCTTTCTAGGAATATTTTGAATACACATATACACATGCATACACACATGCATGCATGCATGCATAATACACATATATATGTGTATTATATAGATATATATATAGATTATATATATATACATTATATAGATATGTATATATCTATATACACACATATATGTGTGTATATAGATATACATATGTATATGTGTATATATGTATGCATAATACATACACACACAAACACATACATATATTTAGTTGAACATTCCTGTACTAATTGTCAGAGGAGAGATCAGAACCCAATTTCTCTTTGATATTTGATATGGAAACATCATTTTTATCATTCCTTTCCTACCAAATATAATTTTTGCCAACCTCAACATTCCCATTTTGCAAATATTCTGTAAGATCCTCCCCTCTCCCCTTACATTTTCACTGAGGAGTATTTCCTTTGAAGGGGAATTCTCTTTTTTATGGATGACATTGGTATGTACATTGAGAGTTTTAGTTTTTAGGATATCCCTCATCCCATTCTACAAGAAATTTTAGAAATGGGAGAGGGAAAGAGTGCTAGATTTGTAGTTTGAGCACTTGTATTCAAATCTATCCTCTAACACATACAACCAATGCAAACTTTGGTTTTCCTTGGCTTTGGTTTCCTTTTCTGTTACATGAAAGAACTAGATTAAAGCCCCTCTGAAATCTTTCCCACTCTAAATCAGCACTCTTAGCATTCTACTAATGAAAGATATCTTATTCCAATGTATGAATGCATCTGGGACCTTACAGAGATTCCTATTATGGATTCACTTAGTGATTTATCCATGTTTTTCTCTTGTGCATTTACATGTTCTCCCACAGAAACTCCAGAGTGGGATCGGCCCAACAGGGTGGAACACTGCTATTTATTCTTACATTTTATGTTTTCTACTGCCTCACTCAGCCTGTCCATTTCTTTCCCTTTCCCTTTGTTAATGAATTGGTTCACTTCTTTTTTTCAATAATAGATTTCTTGGAAGATATCATTTGGTATGCTTAGGTCATCGTTGGGAATATGCTGAAGTCTAGAGAACAACTAAAACTAAAACAAAACAGAAAAAAAAAATGAGTAGGTGGTGATGCAGCTATCACTCTTCCTCATACAATAACAACACTAACGTTTCTATTATTTTTTGCCATAAAGGTAAATTCTTCCTCCTAAGTCACAGAGGATTTAAAAGGACAGGAAAAAAAGATATTGCTGTCAAATTTGTACTATTTACAATATATTGCTGTCATGACTGTCCTCATCATATGTAAGCGATGGAGGAAAGAAGAAAGAAGGAAATTCTAAGGTGTGTAAAGCATATTCATTGTTCATCATTATTCTCTCTGAGTTGTATGTGATTATAGCATTTCAATGTGTCAAGTTACATACATTTCATACTCCTTTCAATCCAGTAAGTTTGGCAGACTTGAGTTGAGATTTGATTGTTTTTTGTCATTTTTATAACAGCCTTGGCATTATTTTAAGATTGTTTTGTTGTAAACACAAGATCCTAAAATTGCCTGTAAGCACCTCATTGGGATTCCAAGGTTGACACTGAATAATTTTTTTTCTTTTACATTTATTATTGGTGGAAGCATGTACAATTTAAGAAAAGCAGTGGAAGGAAGAAAAAAAGCAAAAAAGGAGGGAAGGGAAAGGGATGGCAGGGGAAGTGAAGGGGGGAGGGGAGGGGAGGAAAGGAGGAAGCAGCACAGTATAGTGGAAAAAAGTGCTAGATTTGGAGTCAAAAGGCCTAGTTTCAACCCATATTTTTCCAACTAACTCAGTATACTAACTCAGTAACTACACTATCGCTGTAACCTTGAGCAAGTCACTTGACCTCTCTGGTGCTCAGTTTCCTTATCTGTAAAATTAAGATATTGGATTGTCATCTGAGTTCCAACAAAGCTGTAAATCTCTGATCCTATGAATTCTAACTCTGAAATACTATGATTTTTTTTTCTTCTCTTTTAATCATTCTCTTTTTTCATTATTGGTATATAAGACATAGATAGAAAGGCTAAAGGATTTGAAATTATTTGGTGAGAAGTTAGGTTTAAGGATGAAAATGCCTTTAACAGTGCCTGGCACAAAACACATACTTATTAAAAGGTTAATGACTGGTGATTTAATATAATGGAAATTATCATTGATACAATGCCATTTTCCATCCTCATTGAAATTTTAACAAAGTGAAATATACTGAATCTAGTATGAGACACATAATTTGGACTATGATTGTAACAGCAGTGTGTGTATATAGTACTTTAAAATTTGAAAAGTGCTTTATTTTTACCAACAATCATGGAGGCTCAATACTTAAAAGGTTTAGTAAGAATTGAAGTAGAAGTTCTTTTAAATGTAGGAAGAAACAAAGTAAGATAGTAGAAAACTTTTAGTTCAAATACCTCTCTATACATTTCAGGATCTTATCACTAGTAAAGTAATAATAGCTAACATTTATGTAGTTCTTCAAGGCTTGCCAAAAATGCTACAGTTACTATCTCTCAATCCTCAAACAACCAAGAGTTTTTGTTGTTATTGTTCCATCGTTTCAGTTGTGCCAACTCTTAGTGATTGCATTGGGGGTTTTCTTGGCAAAGATACTAAAGTGGTTTGCCATTTCCTTCTCCAACTCTTTCTACAGATGAGGAACTGAGGCAAAGAGGGTTAAATGTGACCCATGGTGTCTGAGGGCAGTTTTGAACTTAGGGAGACAAGTCTTTTTGGCTTCAGGTCCTGCAGTCTATCTGTTGTGCTGCCTACCTGCCAAACAACCTAGAGAAAGGCACTATTGTTATGCCTTGAGGATGACAGAGGTTAAGTCTCTTGCCTAGAGGCATAGAGCTAGTAAATGTTTAAGCTTGAAATCTATCTTAATATCTTCCTGGTTCCAAATTCAGTGAAGTACCTGCTCTACCATTTAAATGAAATAGTTAGAAGAGACTTTACAATTTATCTATTTCAATTTTTTTTTTATTTTTTAACAGAGTCAATCACCCAAGCTCAGAAAGGTTAAATCACTTGCTCATGGTTATTTGCTAAGGTAGTGGCATATTCTGTAGATAATGTCCAGCACAATGAAAATACAAAACCTCGCAGATATTATGATTAGGTTTCTCTACATTGACTTCTTAGCCCACCTATGTGAATTACATCTTTGTTGATGTCTAGAGGCTTTCTACTTTTTCTCTGGAACTACAGGGTAGGTGAGAAGGTGAAAGTTAATAGTGATGATGGCTTTTCACTTGGCAAGTACTGAAATGAATAAATGGGTTTTACTTTGATTTCCCTTCTTAATTTTCTTCCTTCTTATTAATGCTGATAAGGTATTTTCCCCAGCAGCACCTCATGATAACACCTGCATCTAACCTTTGACTATAACTCATCCTCCTTTCACATCTCTCCTCCTTGAAACACAGGTTCAAGACCTTTGGGTGTGAAGCTGAAAGGTCAGACATTTAAAAAGTAAGAGACAGAGCCAAGAAAACACGCAAATGCTATACCAAACAATAATCACCATTGATCCTGAGAACTGTTCATTTAATGTATTGTGGTGTCAGGTTCAGTTCCTTCCAAATTAGCATAGGTTACCATCTTTCTGTCTCGTTATTTCAATTCCCCAGAGCAGTTAGATAAGCACATGACTAAAGATGCTCTTGTGGTAGCCCCTCTACACTGGGCTTTCTCTGCAGGTTATTGTATTCGGAAGAATCCATCCATTCCAAAAAAGGCTAAGACTAATTCAAACATTTAAAATATAAGTGAAAAAATTGGCTCAGAAAAATGATATTCACTTTTATCATAGAGGTGACTTTGCAAACCAGAAACAGAAACTGCTATATATAGCCAATCCAAACTCCTTTGGGGTCTCTTTGTTCCCTCATCCCATTCTCAACTTTGTCTCTTCTTTTACTCTTTTCCCTTTGCCTGAATTTCCCATCTGTCATGTGTTTTTCATTATGTATCTAAGCTCACAATGGTTGTCTTCTTTAGAGCATTATTAATGACATTTGGTGGATTGGAAATCCAAGAGAAGAAAATTAGGAGGCAAAGATGTGTTATCTATGATCCAAAACCACACAATTCTGGATTCATATGGACAAGGTGCAATTTTGGGGTGAAAGAGCATTGGGATAAGTTAGAGAATTTTAAGAAAAAAATATCTCTTTGGCTCATGCCTATAGAGTTTCTCCTGGAAATATCAGATTGTTTCCTATTTTTATCGTCCCCCAAAGTTTAACCTGAAACTTCTGAATATAGCTTGTTTTACAGCTCTCTAATAAAATATTCACGCTTTATTTGACTTATAGAAAACCAGAGTACACAGCAATACTCTCATTAGAGTCAACAAACTTTAAATATAACTCACCTTTTCTATGGAATTGGGTAACCATTTTCCCCAGAGATTACCCTAAGTTTGAATTTTCCACTCAGATCCCCCTGCAAAAGTACTGCTCTACTAGCCAGTTTCTCTCCTGATTGCTCTCTAAATCCCAAAGACACATATGTTCACCTTCAGATATACTATCATTCAAATTGAATCCTTCTCCTATACTCCTTTAGGAGAAGCACTTGGCTTTACTAGAGAGTACAGTATCTATCCCTTCAAGCACCATTATTTCCCACAGGTAATTACATAGTCCTCAAATGTTTAAAATATATAATGCCCTGAGATTGATCCATTCCCCCTCTCACTAATATAAAGCTTTGGGGAGTTGCCAGACTGTAGAGCTCTATCTCTGGAAACCTAGACAATCTGCAAAATTTCAAGTAGTACTAGAGAAAGGGAAGGTTTTGCTCTTCCACACGACATGTTTATCCTCTGATGATCCTCTGTACTGGACTCAAAATTACTCAACATTGTCCAGAAACTTGCCTTTGCTCACAAAAACTTCATCCTCTATCAATGAGTCTTATTCTCACATTGCTCCATTTGTTCAGGAAACAAATTTCCCCATTAGTCAAAAGCCATATCTTTGCTGTTGCTGGAACAGATTCTTACAATTCATGGTTTAAGCAACAAACTTCTGATGATTCCACTGATGCAACCAACAATTGTGGTTGACTATGGTCACTGGGGTGCCCCAATTCTTTTCTCTTTTGGACCCATAGCCATTCTGTAAGAAATCATGTGGATCAAAACAGGGGAGAAAATCTTGTCAAGACAAAAATTGCAGTGGCTGGAAGCTCCAGTGAGGCACAAAGCTACAGCCAATCCCCAGAAGAAGAGTTCACTTACAGTTTATGTAGGAGACACATAATATAATTATATTTCTCAAGAATTTCTCTATCTATTATATGCCCAGCACCAGGGAAACAATGATAAGAATGAAACTGTCTTTGCCCTCAAGGAGTCTGCCTTCCGATGAATATCAGCAATGCCTAAGCAAAGCCTCAGATGAAGCATACATGAGAACTTAACACCACCTAGAGGTAAAAAGCCTCAGTGCCAAATATAATAAAAACAAAAAAGCCAGTGATGTCTCTAAAATCCACAAGAGCACCTTTCTTAATTTTGAAATGTATGTTTTATATCTTGTTCTGAGAGAACAACACATGCCTTCAGTACAAAGAACTGTGTTCTGTAAATTGCCTCCAGATTGTGGGCTCTTGATTATCTATTTGGTTTTCTTGCCAGTAAATGTAATCTCTTGTAAATTTTTGACTGAAGGGACTATCTAGTAATTCCCATATAATGGTTCAAAATAGCTGTTCATTTGACTTTGGCTTCCACTGGGATGACATGCTACTAGCTGTGGACTTTTCTCTGTTCTTTGGGATCAGTACGAAAGTCCCCCATGCCCAACAAAGTCAGCCAATGTGTGAAAGCCACAGGCCAACTGAGGCCAACATTGCTTGTATTTCCAAAGCACCAATGTTATTGCTACAGTACTTCAAATTACTCATCCATCTGTCACTTAAGAATTTCTTATGCCTTCCTTGTGTAATATCCTTGTGCCTATCCTCAGTTTAGTATCTAGCAACTGTTCATGCAAATGGCACTAGGCAAAATAAGTTAAATAAGCAATAAAGGCCTACAGAGAACAGAGTAGAATGACTAATTATCAAACATTGCTACAGTAAATTTCATATTCCTATTGAATGTATATATGACCAGTAGGTGCCATAGGTATAACATGGTGAAGTACTCAATCCATCAACTAGTTGAATCACTCAATTCACAAGTATTTGGATGAGAGCCAATTTTGCTAGAAATATGGAAAGCATAGGAGGTAATGTGGTCAGGAATTATGTCTTTCGATTAACTGGGATCATAGAATTGCAAATTTAGAGATGAAAGGGATCTTTGAAATTATCTAGTCCATCCCTTCATTTTAAAAGTGAGTAACCAAGCACAAGAGAGATTAAACATACTGCTATGGTTTGCACATGTGGTAAGTGACTAGAGGCAAAATTTGAACCTGGATCTTGACACATTCTAGTATACAATGCTTCTTCTCTTCTAGATGTTAAATCATAGACAAAACCATTTGATCTCTCTAACCCCAATTCCATTCTCTGTAAGTTCCATATGCCCCTTACAGTAATTATTATAATTTGTGCAAAGATATTGTGAGGAAAGCAATATAGAAATATGAGCTATTGTTATTGTTTATAAGCAAGACTATAACAAAGGAGCACAAAGAAATTCAAGAGATTCCTTCCAAGTGTAAAACAGTTACATATGGGTATGTGATATATTCCTGACACAACCTCCACCGAATGTAGAGATTCTCATCATTAGTTGATCTTATGACAATATTTTTTCCCCAGTCACAGCAATTCTTATGGAATGTCTACATGGATAGGTTACAGTATTTGAAGTCTAAGAGAATATTTTCACTGATAAAGTCATAGACCCTTCAAGTTTGTTAAGAATAAGTTATAATTAGTGGTGATTGAGCTTATATTCACCACACTGATAGGTATTCTATGATACAAAAGTATAAGATCCCAAAGATGGCAGAGTAAAAGTAGGGACATACACAAGCTCTCTCAAATTCTCCTATAAACAATGTTAAAAGTGCCTCAAAATGAATTTTAGAGTGGCAGAAAAAAGGGATGGATTGACAAAAAAAATACAGCCAAAGAGAACTTAGAAGCTCTTCAGGAAAAGCTAATCTTATTGGAGTGAGAGTGGAGCACAGTCCAGAGTAGGTCACACCCTGGCCAACAGTAGGCCTTAGGAGACAAATGAATTGCTAGTGGCAGCTTCTGAAGTTCTCAGGTCACAGAGAATAAGGGGGTTGTACAACTGGTCAGAAGGAGATTGCAGGGGACAAGAAGTTTCCAGTGTTCCCATGTCAAAGAGAAAATATTGCAAGTAGCCAGAAAGAAACAATTGAAATACCACAGATCCAAAGTCAGGATAACACAAGATTTATCAGCTTTCATCATAAAGTATCTGAGGCCATGGACTATGATATTTCAGAGGGCAAAAAAACCCCTATGATTTTAATCAAAAATCACCCAGTAAAATTGAGATTATTGCAGGGAGGTTAATGGACATTTAATGGAATATAGGACTTTCAAGCATTCAACTAGAGTTGAGTAGGAAAAAAATTGATTTTTTAATTAGTTAATTTTAATTTTTCAACATTCATTTTTATAAGACATTGAGTTCCAAAATTCCCTCTCTCCCCAAGATCTCATGCAACCTGATATAAGCTATACATGTACAATTTTATTAAACATATTTCCACAATAGTCATGTTGTGAAAGAAGAATCAGAACAAAAGGGAAAAAGTATGAGAAAGAAAGAAACAAACAAACAAAAACCAATGAGAAAATAGTATGCCCCATCTGCATTCAGACTCCATAGTTCTTTCTCTGGATGTTGACAGCATTTTCCATCTTGAGTCTTTTGGAATTGTCTTAGATCATGGAATCACTGAGATCTAACAAAGTCAGTCATCATACAATGTTGCTGTTACTATGCACAGTGTCTTCCTGATTCTGCTCGCTTCACTTAGCATTAGTTTACACAAATTTTTCAAGATTTTTCTGAAGTCAGTCTGATTGCCATTTGTTATGGAACAATAGGATTTCATTACATTCATATACTACAACTTGTTCAGCCATTTCCCAATTGATGGGCATCCCCTCAATTTCAAATTTTTGGCCACCACAAAAAAAAATAAATAGTTTTGCACATGTGGGTCCTTTTCACTTTTTTGCGATGTCTTTGTGATACAAACCTAGTGGTACTATTGCTGTGTCAAAGGGTATGCACATTTTTATAGCCCTTTGGGAATAATTCCAAATTGCTCTTCATAATGGTTGAGTCAGTTCACAACTCCAAGAGTGTATCAGTGTTCCAATTAACCCACATCTTCTCCAGCATTTATAATTTTCCTATTTTGTCATGTTAGCCAATCTTATAAGTGTGATGTGGTATCTAAAAGTTGTCTTGATTTGCCTTTTTCTAATCAATAGAGATTTAGTTTTTTTATATGATTATAGATAGCTTTAATTTTTTCCTCTGAAAGCTGCCTGTTCACATCCTTTGATCATTTATCCATGGGGAAGGACATGTATTCTTATAAAGTTAATTCATTTCTCCATATATTTTAAAATGACACCTTTATCAGAGATTCTGACTGTAAAATTGTTTCCCAGCTTTCTGTTTTCCTTCCAATTTTGGTTTCATTGACTTTGTTTCTGTGAAAACTGTTTTTTAATTTAATCAAAATTATCCATTTTTTATTATCTCTTTTTTGATGATCAGTTGTTTTTCTTATGAAATGTTTCACATTTTCATTTATTTTTTCTTGTTTTTTCTTTTGCTTTATTATTTCTTGATCTCATAGCTTTTCTGGCCTCCCCTTGCCTTATTCTCATTTTCAATGGGTCATTTTTTCCTTAAGATTTTGGACCTCCTTTTCTCATTGGTTGACTGTCTTTTCATACTCTTCTTGTTTTCCTTGCATTGTTCTTATTTTTTTTTAGTTTTTACTCAATCTCTCTCGTTTGACTTTTAAAGTCTTTTTTAAGTTCTTCTAGGAATTCTTTTGGGGCAGGTGACATTTGACATTACTCTTTGAAATAAAATAGCATTCCTTTACTTCAGTATCTTCTTCTGAAGATGAAGCCCAGTCCTCTCTATTCCCATAGTAACTCTCTCTGTTTGGATTATTTCTTCTTTGTCTGCTCAACTTTTTTTTCTATTTGTAATCACTTCTGGTCCTGGGGTATGGGGGATGGTGCCTATGGCCTTATATTCTTCTTCAGTTCTCCCGTCTGGCCTGGAACTGAAAGCAAGACTTCTAGCCTCCTGTAAGTGCCCACAGCCAGCAGTATCCCTGTCCCACTGCTTCTGTGCTCACCAGGCATGTCCTGGATTCTTGTCCAGGGCCACATCTCTGCCATGCAACTGGGTCTGGTATTTATTGTCATCAGAGGTTCACTCAATCTTCCCCAGCTCAGATGCTCAACTCCCCTCGCTGTCCTAAGGGTAAAAGTTCTTGTGGCTGGGGTTGAGGCTGCCTCCCTTCCCAGCTTGCCCCAGGGCTTGCTGCTTGCTGTTTAAGAGGAACTACCCTGGAGGTATTTATTCTTCATAGGAACCAAAGCTCATCCTGGGAATTTTCTTCAGATCTTCTATGTTTGTCGCATGAGAATTACTGTTCCACCTCAACTCTTGTTTATTTTAACCACTCTATGTTAGCCCTGAGGAGTTGTCTGGCCTCTTTTGTGTGGGAAATCTTGAGAGCTTGGAATTTTCTGAGCTACCTTGCTATCTTCCCAGAATCCTCCCCTCAAAATTTGACTTTCAAATATGAGACTATAAAGAGAAGCAAAGAAAAACTGTTAAACAGAAGAGAGAAATAATGGATGCAATAAAGTTGTTTATATTTCTACATGAGAAAATGTTTTTTGTAACTCATAAAAACTTTCTCATTATTAGGGCAGTTAGAAGGAGTATATATAGATAGAGGACATGTATGTAAATTGAATATGATGGGATAATATCTAACAAAATAAAACTAATGTATGATAAAGCAATGTACTGGATTAAGGGGAAAATTAGAGGTAAAATGGGTAAATTATTTGACATTATAGAGGCATGAAAGAGCTTTTGCAATGGAGGGGAAGATATGGGATGTGGGATGTGGGAGGAAACGTACAAAACTTACACTCATTAGAACTGGCTGAAAGAAAGAATAACATACACAGTCAGTTGAAATCTACCTAATTCTGTAGAAAAATGGGAAAGGAAGGGAATAAGGGGGGGGAGGGGTGACAGAAGTGAAGGCAGTTTGGAGTAAGTAAAAAACAGAAGCAAAGCACTTTTAAGGATAACAATAAATTGGGGGTGCAGTATAGATGGAGGGAAATACAGAGTAATCATAACTATGGAAAATTATAAAATGTATCTCTGATAAAGGCCTTGTTTCTCAAATATGTAGAGAACTGAGTCAAATTTATAAGAATACATGTAATTTTTTTTTCTAATTGACAAATGCTCAAAGGCTATGAATAGGTAGTTTTAAGATGATATAATCAAAACAATCTATAGTCATATGAAAAAATGCTCTAAATCACTAGTCATCTGATAAATGCCAATTAAAACGACTCTGAGCTACCACCCCACATGTATTAGATTGTCTAATATGACAGAAAAGGAAAATGATAAATATTGAAATTGATGTGGGAAAATTGAGGCACTAACATACTATTGGTGGATTTGGAAACTGATTCTGCCATTGTAGAAAATAATTTGAAACTCTATCCAATGGGTTACAAAACCATGAATATCATTTGGTCTACATACAGAATAAAACAAAATTTAGCAGTTTCTACTTTAAAGGTTCAGATGGTTTGGAATATGATCTTCTGGAGGTCAGAAGAGCTAAGATTACAACCAATGAACTACCATTACAACCAGCAAAACTGAGTTTAATCCTTCACAGAAAAAAATATTTCATGAAATACAGGATTTTCAAACATTCCTGATAAAAAGACAAGAGATAAATTGAAAATTTGACTTTTAAATACAAGACTGAAGAGGAGTATTAAAAAGAAAACAAGAAAGAGAAATCATAAGAAATTCAGTAAAGTTAAACAATTTTAATTCTTACATAGAAGATTTTCATATTTATTATAAACTTTATCATTATTAGGACATTTAGAAGTATATATAGACAGAGTGCATGGTATGATTTGACTATGATATGATAATATCCAAGAAAATTAAATTAAGATTTGAGAAAGAGGCATGCATTGGGAGAAGGGGGAAGCAAAATTGCATAAATTATCACACAGAAAAGAGGCATGCAAAAGCTTTTTTCAGTGGAGGGGAAAATGGGTTGTTTAGGCAACACTTCATTAGAATTTGCTCAAAGAGGAAATAATGTAAGCAATCAACTGGGCATAGAACTCTCTCTTACCCTACAACGAAATGGATGATGACAGAAATGAGGGAAGATTAAGGAAGGCAATGGTCAAAAGAAAAACAGTTTTTGAAGAGTAAAAGAGTGAAAGGTGAGAGAGAGAAGGGTAAACATGGGAATAATAGGATGGAGGGAAATATATACCTAGTAATCATCACTGTGAATGTTCATGGGATGAACACATCCACAACACAGAAGTAGATAGCCAAATACTCACTATTTGACAAAAACTGCTGCTAAAACTGGAAAGCAGTTTAATACAATAATATGACTCTTTCATAGAATTCATCATTCACAACAATCAGCACCACGTTGTATACTCACCTGGTATATAAGTGCTCCTGGATGAGTTATGAGACTAATCGATCCATTTCACTTTTACTCCAACTAATAATATTAGGTAAGTAGTTAAGGTCCAAGTATTTGGCCATCCAGGTCACGACATTCATATCCTTTCATGTTCCAGGATTATCCTGTCATTGAAAATCCTTTACTCCATGAAGCAGCACAATTGCAGAAAGGAGCATCATTTTTCAGGCAGTGTGCAGATTCGGAAATTCCTGAACTTGTCTAGAAACAACCTTCTTAGGATCTCTGTTGACTACCTGGTCTAAAACAAAAAAGAAAACAAAATGCTACAAATCAGAAGAAAGAGTTATAAGGCTGGAGATCCACTTTAAGGCTCATCTAAGCAAGTACTTATACTCAATGTCATGTTTATAAAATATGAAATATTATTTAAAATATTTAAATATTCTTAAAGTGCCTACTACATGTCATATATTGTGTTAAGTGGTGAGGATACAAAGAAAAAGATACACAGTGTTTGCCTTCAAGGAACTTACAATATAATTGGGAAAGACAATACACATGCACATACACACACACACACACACACACACACACACACTCACACACACAAGCTGAAGGTGGGGCATTGCCAGAGGGATAATATTATGATGGGGTTGAAACCAAGCAAAGGAGCTTTTGGGAAATGAAGAATTGGCTGTAAATTCTATAAACAGAGGCTTTTGCAAAAGTGTTTTTTTTAATTATTCCCTCCAACCTTCTAATCAAAGGGGCAGTGACAATTGAGTATATTGATGAAGTATTAGTGTCAAAGGTGACATAATTTCCATGGCGATAAGTTTCCCAGCAACTTATGCTGGGTTAAAATCAAGCAGAACAACCAAGAAAGGGGAAAGAAAAGAGAACCATTTCACAGTGCCAACTTTTGCACCTGTCTGAGGGAGAATTGATGAAGTAGCAAGCTACACATTTGAAAGAGTGAAAAAAGAAAATGGAAATAGACTTTGTTTCTCTTTCTCATGTCTGTCAGTTGGCAGCATTTACTCTTTAGTTACTGGTGATTTCTTACATGGTGCCCAGTGATATGAACAATGGGAACTGAAGAGAAGGCTATGGATATGCATATCCTTTAGCAAGAGGACAGAGTATGATTATGTGATCTAATGTTTCTCACCAGCACCCCAAAACACAAGTCTATGATTAGAAATAATAAGATTGTTCAACCAAACTTCAAATACTTGAGTGCTGAGCCAGAACAAATGTGATTCACAAAAGAGATTAGAACATAGCCTTCTCTAATTATATAAAATCCCCATAGGCCCAAATCTAGCTTATCAGAGGATCTTCTATTTGTCATAATTCTATAAGTTCATAGAAAACTTTCCCGAGTCCTATTTAAGGCTGATAATTTTGGAGTGATGATAATGGAATAATGAGTAGAACAAAAAGAAAAATGAAGAAAAAAGAAAAGGAAAAGAAAGAAATATAAAGGAAAAAGATCTTTAAGAAAAAAACATTCTCTTAGATGACAGTAGATTCAGCACTTATGGACTGGAACATCACAGTCTGTAAAGTGTTACCTGATGAAATAAAAATAGCAACATATAAAGCAAAGAATGTGGGAACAAGTGGAATTTAGGAGTCTGTTCTGAGGATGACAAAATGGTCAAAGCAGAGAAACAAAATTGCTCAGAATATCTCAGATATTTTGCTTAGTAAATAACAAAAGTATTCTTACTAATGGACAAAAGAGCATCAATAACTTTTGACCATAAACCTATTATACTATCTCTTTTAAACCTTGGGGAGAATCAAACAAAAAACATTTATTGAACACCTACTCCTTCTCAGGCACTGTATTATGTGCTAAAGATAGCAAAAAAGGCAAAAGACAGTCCCTGTCCTGAAAGAGGTTATAATGTGATGGTGGAGATAACATGAAAATAAATATATATAAAACAAGTATTATACAGGATAAATAGGAAATGATTAAAGGAAGGAAAACACTGGAATTAAGAGGGGTTAGGGAATACTCCCAGTAGAGAGTGCAATTTTAGTTTGGGATTTAAAAGAAACCTGAGAGATTAATAGTTGGAGTGGAGGAAGAAGAACCTTCCAAGCAATGGGGACTGCCAAAGAAAATGTGTGGAGCTGAGAGATGTACTGCCTTGTTTGTGGAACAGTCAGCAGTCAGTGTCACAGGATCAAAGACTGTGTGTTAGGAAGTAAGTTGTAAGATGATTGGAAAGGTGGGAAGGGTCTAGGTTATGAAAAGATTTGAATGCCAAATGAAGCATTTTGTTCATGGAGATATAGGCAGTCACTGAAATTCCTCAAGTAGGAGGATTGGTTGATTGGACCTGTGTTTTAGGAAAACACTTCAGTGGGTGAATGAAGAAAATCAAAGGCATGTTCTATAAAGAAATACGAAAGGAATATGCAGGCTTTTAAATTTTTTTCTATGTCAAACAACATCATTATATTCAAAGCTGATAGAGAAGTAATGAAAACACAAAATTCCACTTTCATATTTCTTGATTATTGAAAAAAATGGTTTGGTGGGAAAAAAACCCTGCTACCTTAAAGACTCACCCACAAATCCTCTCACAAAGATTGATTTTTCAAGGGAGACCAGCAAAGATAGATGAGTAATAGGAAGGAGGATGGTTGGGTTCCCCCAACATTTACTCCAAAAAAGATTTAAAAACATCAATAGACCATGCTGTGATTGGGAAATCCAAGGGAAAAAAGAATCTGTGAGCTTTTTTTTTCCTTAGCTTATGTATGCCATGGCAAGAGGCTGTAAAGTAGAAACAGAGACATAGTACAAGAGTAAACAAAAAGAATCCAAGTGAGAGCTTTCTCACTCATACTCTTCTCTGGGAAGGGGAAAAATCTGTATGGAGGAGTAGGTAGCCTCTTCCTGCAACATAGCAACACATGGTTGTGGGCACAAGTTTGCATACTGGGCCAAAAGTAGGAATATGCTGTGTCTCTGACCATACCCATCTCTTAGCCTGGTTAAAGGATTACAGCTGAGTAATCAGGAAGATCAGATAAGTAGTAACTGAAATTCTCTCCCCATGAACTCAGAGTATTAGCTTACAACAGCAAGAATGGGAGGGGGGAGGAATCAAGTACTGAGAAGTAAAAGTTATATAAGTTAGCAGCTACCAACAATAATAAAAGCAAAATAGGGAACTTGGAATACATTTTTCCAAAAACACAAGAGCCATGGACTTATAATTGAGAATAATTTTCCTCAGAAGAATTGAGTATAATATTAATTGGGGAGGAGGAGAATGCATCTTTAATAAAATAGAGGACTTCCAAATATTATTGTAAAAATACTAGAACTAAAGGAGCAACAGTAGTATACAAACATAGAATTCAAAACAAAAATAAAACTGAACATGTTGATTAATAGATGAAAGATAGACAGATAGATTGAATGAGACTAATTAAGGATTAAGTGTGTATAACATGAGGATATGATAGAAGGGTCCACAGAGAACCTTAGCATCATCAATGGTCATAGAATCAGTTATATAAGACATAAGATCTGGGATTTATTTTTTTCTGTTTTTGTTAATAAAGGAATGGGAATAAAAAATTAACTAGATAAAAAGAGAGACAATTGCTGTATGCATGTGGAAATTATTTCAGATATTTGAGGTAAGTATACTCAAGTATATAAAGACAAGGACAAGGAGTTTGTAATTAGGTGAATTTTGATCTTCACTTTCATCTGAACTGATTAAACAGGGTAGAATACACATATAGTCTGAATATAGAAATATATTTAATTCAATAGGGTAACAGTAGGGAATTGGAAGAGAGGAGATGGGAGATTAAAATGGAGTCAATAATCATGAAGGGATCAATCATAAAAGAAACGCATTTTTTTGTCTCAAAGAGTGGATCATGCAGAAAGATTTAAAGTAAAAGAAATGAGTATGTGACATTTTGTTCTAGTCCAGTAAAAGCAAGGGGAAAGGGAAGCTGAATAGAGTTCATGAAGCTAAAAAGAATGGTGATGAGTAAACACGTAATTTATCATTCTCTTTCTTCAAATAAAGAAGGAATAGTACAAGAGAGAAAATTTTAAAGCAAAATAAAAAGGATGGGTAAGCTATGTGGCACATTGGATAGAGTGCCAGGCCTGAAGTCAGAAAGACTTATCTTCATGGGTTCAAATTTAGCCTCAAACACTTATTAGCTATGTGACTCTGGGCAAGTCACTTAACACTGTTTGCCTCTGTTTGCACAGTCCTCCCTCATGTAAATACAATTCACTTGCAAGTCATGGCATCACCTTCCTGAAGTTATGGTCCTTTTAAAGAATAAAGGACAAATAACAACAACAATCCTTATCTGCAAAATGAACTGGAGAAGTAAATAGTGAATCACTCCAGAATCTTTGCCAAAAAACTCAGTATGAGTTCACAAAGAATCAGACATATCTGAAATGACTGAACAACATTCGTCTTGTCTATCTCTTCTTTGATCATAAACTCTTCCTTTATCCATAGATCAGACAGGTGTATTTTTCCATGGTCCTCTGATTTACTTATGATGTCTCCCTTTATGTCTCAATTAGTTATCCATTTTAACCTTTCTTGGTATATGGTGTGAGGTGTTGGTCTATAACTAATTTCTGGCAAACTAATTTTCAGTTTTCCCAGCAGTTTTTGTCAAATAGTGCTTTCTTAATATAAAAGTTAGGATCTTTGGGATTATCAAACACTTGGTTACTATGGACATTAATACGTGTATTGTGTATCTAATCTGTTCTACTGATCCACAGCGTATTTCATTTTGCAACAGCTCATGTATGTCTTTCTGGGTTTTTCTAAGAGCATTCTGCTCATCACTTCTTATAGCATAATAGTATTCCATCACAATCACAAACCTCAATTTGTTCAGTCATTTTCCAATTAATGGGCATCCCCTCAATTTCCAGTTCATTGTCACCACTAAAAGAACTGTTATGAATACTTTTATAGATATTAATTACTTTCCTTTTTGTTTTTTATCTCTTTTGGAATACAGACATTGTAGTGGTATTGCTAGGTCAAAGTATATGCATGGTTTTATAGCCCTTTGGGCATAGTTCCAGTGTGCACTATACAATGTTTGAATAAGTTTGCAACTCCACCAACAGTGCCTGGGATAAACGTAAAGGAAGAGATGGAATGGGGTAAATTATTTCACCTAAAAGAGTCGAGAAAGCTTTTACAGTGGAGTGGAACAGGAGAGAGTTGAGAGGCACCAATGTCTCATTTTCCATGCATCCCCTCCACCATACATCATTTTCCTTTTCTATCCTACTACCCAATCTAATAGGTTGGATGTAGTACCTCAGAATTGTTTTAATTTGCATTTCTTCAATCAAAAGTGAATTAGAGCATTTTTTAATATAGCTATAGATAATTCTGATTACTTCACCTGAAAAATGTTCATATCTTTCAATAATTTATCAGTTGGGGAATGGATCTTATTTTTATAAATTTGAAAGTTCTTTATATGTTTGAGAAATGAGGCCTTTGTCAGAGAAATGCTTCATTTTTTTTCACAGTTACTATTTCTAATTGTATTTCCCTCCATTCTCTTCCCTTCTTTTTATTCTATTCTCTCTTTCCTTTTTCTTTGTCCCTTCTCAAAACTGTTTTGCTCCTAACTACCCAACCCCCTTGATTTCTGTCTCATTCCTCTCCTACTCTACTGTAGCATAAGATACATTTCTATACCCAATTGAGTGTGTGTGTATTCCTTTTTGAGCCAATTCTGATGAGAGCTTCACTTACTACCTCTCAACTCTCTCCTGTTCCACTCCACTGTAAAAGCTTTCTCTTGCCTCTTTTAGGTGAAATAATTTACCCCATTCTACCTCTTCCTTTATGTTTATCCCAGTACTCTCCAACCCTTTAATTTTACTTTTAATTTTTTTTAAAGGTAGCATCCCTTCAAATTCAACTCACACCTGTGCCCTCTGTCTATATACGCTCCTATTTGCCCTAATAATGAGAAAGTTACTATGAGTTACAGGCATCATCTTCCCATGTAGGAATGTGAATAGCTTAACCTTATTAAATCCCTCATGATTTCCCTTTATGCTCCTCTTGAGTCTTATATTTGAAAATTAAATTTTTTATTCAGATTTGGTCTTGTCATCAAGAATGCTCGAAATTCTTCTATTTCATTAAATGGACATTTTTTCCCCTGAATATTTATACTTAGTTTTCCTGGGTAGGTGATTTTGGTTGTAATTATAGCTTCTTTGACCACCGGAATGTCATATCCTTTAAGGTAGAAGCTGCTAACTCTTGTTTTATCTTAACTGTGGCTCCACAATGTTTGAATTGTTTTTTTTTTTCCTAGCTGCTTGCAATATTTTCTCCTTCATCTGGGAGGTCTGGAGTCTGATTATAATATTCCTGGTAGTTTTCATTTGGGGATCTGTTTAAAGAGTTGATTGGTAGATTCTTTCAATTTCTATTTTACCCTCTGGTTCTAGAATATTAGAGAAGTTTTCCTTGGTAATTTCTTGAAAGATGATGTCTAAGTTCTTTATTTGATCATGTCTTTCAGGTAGCCAATTTTTTTTTAGATTGTCTCTTCCAGATCTATTTTTCAGGTCAGTTGTTATTCCAACGAGACATTTCAAATTGTTTTCTTCTTTTTTATTCTTTCAGTTTAGTTTTATTGGTTCTTGATCTCTCATAAAGTTATTAGCTTCCAATTTGCTCATTTCTAATTTTTAAGCAATGATTTTGTTCACCGAGCTTTCTCATTTGGCCAATTCAACTTTTTAAGGATTTTTTTTGTCTTCAGTGAACTATTGTGACTCTTTGGTCCATTTCACCAATACTGTTTTTTAAGGCATCATATTCCTCATTGTCACTTTGTATCTCTTTTGCCATTTTGCCTAGTCTATTTTTTACAATGCTATTTTCTTCAATATTTTCTTCTGAGCAATACTTTCCTATAAGACTACCTGGAAAAGCATGTTTATTTGATGGCAGATATACTGTCTGCCATTGGGCCTCTACATGAAGCCTTTCCACCCTGGAAGGACCTGCTAGAACTTAAATATCACTGTTACAAATTTTGAGAACCTAGATTAACTCTCACATCACAATCAGATATTAGATCAACATTATATAGGCATACATATTTATAACAATGTACAAACATATATGTATGTACCTGTGTTTATGAATATATCTATATACATATATGAATACATAGATTGTAAATGCATATGCCTATATATGTATACACATATGCACAAATATGTTGTCAGACTTGGTGGTTTTATGAATGTGATGTTGATTTTATCTTGAACTTCTCTTCAGAGCCTGAAGATTTTTCTCTACTGGACAGCTCACTTGGCCTGAAGCAACTCTGTACCACAGAAATATCCTTATCACAACATAGCAGAAGGAAATTTTATTGTTATTGATAATACTAATATATTGCATTTATTTATTCTTTTAAAGCTTACAAAACACATTTCTCAAAACAACTCTGTAGTAAAAGATAAGAAAAATGACAAACATTATATATTCTTTAATAAATTATGGTCATGATACCCCACATTTCTGAATCTTCCACAGTGTTACAATTTGTGGACTAAAAGAGATATGTAATTGGGTCTATGAGAAGCACATGGTAGCAGCTAGGGGAGAAGGGGTCTGGATTCAAATTATTACTCTTCTATAACCTGTGGTCGAATTAGACTTTATTCTTGGTGTCATTTTCTTCATGTGTAAAATTAGTGCTTAAGTATCATAGATTTAAAGCTGAAAGGTACCTTATAGGTCATGTAGTCTAACCCTACCCTCCCACCTCATTTTTGTGAGATGAAGAACCTTAAATGGGGGATAACTTGAACAAGGACAGAATTTTAATGAGTGATAAAGGAGTATTTTGAAACAAGGGCTTCTGCTGCCAACTTGAGAAATTTCCACTGAATCATATTGTCCAGTCTTCATTAACACTTAATCTCTTCCATCTTTAAATCCATAATCTTATTATGATTTTATAGAAATATGGCAGCTCCTTGCTGTTGTGGTATTTTAACATCCCAGTGGGTAGATTGCTTTGCTTGCAATAATACTTGAATAAAAATCAAGGCTCAATTATTGGCTATGTGACTATGGGAAAGTCACTCAGTTGCCTCAGTTTCCTCATCTATCAAATGAGGATAATAATCACACCTATAGCCCTGTAAAGAACTTAGCACAAAGTACGAACTACATAAATGTTAGCTATTATTCTACATAAGCATAATCCTTTCATATAAAGTCTTCATTATGTATTATATTATATACATATAACATATACATACACATATATTTATATATTTATTTATATAAAAATTATTTGTATATAAAATTATTTTTGCATATTTAATTATATTTAGATATATAAATAAAACTATTATTATTATGATCTGGAGTATACTGTTAGACAGGTACTCTCATGTTATTGGAGGAAGCCTCTGAGTTCTCCACTGACTCTTCTTACATGTGATAAAACATTTTCATTTGGAACCCAGAGCTCAGACAATGAGAGATCAGATCAGGGAATGTAATGCTCCCTCTTGAAACTTATCTCCCAGAGAGCCAAAATCTCTGTCAATTTGTGTGTAGAGTCATTGTGTTGGCAACCAAAAATGGGCTCCTTAGCACTTAGTCAACAAGTGCCCTTGACTAGTTTGGCTTTTTCCCCTGAACTGAATGCTGTTTGTATGTTGGACTGGAGTAAGCTTGTTGGCCCCTTCACCTTGCTTCCCTTGCTTAAGCTGATGGAAAGAACCTGTGCTTTCCCAGTCAACCCCTTCACCTTGCTTAAGCTGATGGAAAGAACCTGTGCTTTCCCGGTCAACCCCTTCACCTTGCTTAAGCAGATTGAAAGAACCTGTGCTTTCCCCGGTGTACCTTACACCCCCGCAGAAGCCGGATGGTTAAAAGCAGCTCCCGTTGGAGCCAGAGGCTGCTATAGCCACAGCCACAGCCACAGTCACAGCCACAGCCACAGCCACAGCTGAAGCAGGAGCTGCCAGTGGCAGAGCTGACCTACGGGAGGAAGCTGAACAAAGACTTCAGGCCAGTGGGTAATCTTTTTACCATAGAGGGGGAGGCATGATTTTGCTTTACGCAATCATGCTTCTCTGTAGCCTCCTGGTTACTCTTTCAAGGCGTACTTATTGGGCCTGGAAGCTTTTGATCAATATATCAAAATGGGGTTACTGGTTCATGGGTTGGTTACTGTGGAGCCTAAATATATGTTTTGATTCTTCTGCCTTCTACTTTGAGAGTTTCTTATATCCGGCGGTTCCGAACCTTTCAGACATGTATATGATCCTCTTTGAGATTATAAACTCTGCCCTCCTAATACAGTCATAAACACTTCAGTCTACAATTAGTGACCTTTCAACCATGTAAATTTTCCTTCCTTCTTTCTTTCCTTCCTCCTTCCTTCCTCCTGTTTCTTCTCCCATAAATATGTAATATTTACTTACTTCATGCAAAGATATACTTTCCCAGTGGACTGCTCCTGCATTAATCAGGGACTGGGCCAGACACTTAACTTGTTCCTCAGTTTTCAATTCTTGGACACTAGGGAATAACTTGGAATCTCAAGTAAAATTTTCTTATCCCAAGCATAATTGTGTTTCCCTCATTTCTTAAAGTTTGCATGTCCCTCAATTATTCTAAGTCACTTTCATGAGTTCAGACATCAGAATCCTTGATCTAGGCAAACAGGATTTGGTACATGTGCAGATATGTGTAGATGTATGTATGCACAGGTAAAAATGCTTGCACAAATAGTCCTATTTAGCAATATGCTTTGAAGTATATAAATATATGATTATTTCTCTACACAAAATCAAATGTATGCATAGTACTGCCTCTAAATATGTATGTCTATATATATTTACATATTAATTACACATACATATACTATAGGCCTAATGCATCTATCATCTATCTATCTATCTATGTATCTATATGCGTGTATATATATATATATATATATATATATATATACATATATATGCATGTAAAACACAGGTATAGATGTGGTATTTGTGTGGATAATTAGAACAGTACATGGCACATGAGATGTTTGATGACTTGATCAATATGGATATAAACATAATATAAATATATTTCTGTAGACATATATACATACAAAATGTATGCATATCAACACTTACCCCATACACTTATGTGTGTACATAGACATATATAGTAAACTATACTTTATATATGTACTTATTATCTCTCTTAATATAATGAAAGCTTATTGTGAGTAGAGGTGGTTTTCTTAATAGTACTTTTATTCCCAGTACCTTGTGCTTACTTCTTAACTGATTAATTGATTAATTAAGTGGTTGACTTGCAGAGACTGAATACATTCTTTTCTCAGACAAAATTCAATTGGAGGCCCCTAGCTAAAACCTCAGAAACAAATGCCAGCTGAAGAGGCATTCCCTTTGTAAGTCTTCTTGTCTTATCTTTACATGGAAATGCTGTATTGTTTTCTCTCTATGAAGGGCAATCTTTCATATTTGAATTCAGCAATCCAGAAGTCATCTGTTCTATTAATATAGTAAAACCAGATGATTCTGCTCCTGAGGGAGCTCCTATAACTCTTACATTTCAGGATCTTATCTGGTTCCCCCATGTCTCTTTCTTGCTCTCAGGAATGATTTTTTCCTGTAAATAATCAAAATTATTCTGTTCTCCAGTTTGAGTTAAAGCTTTTGCCCCTATCTCAGCTTGCTAGTGATTACTGCTCAATACCATTCACACTTTGCTCCCTCTTGTTGGATATGGCTTCTATTTTCTCCTCCAAAGAGCTTATATATTTCTGTAATCTGTTTTGCCCCACATGAATTACTTAAATATGATCCTGAGATATTATGTTTCAGCTTCATTGACATCTGGGGAAGCACAACTAGGCTAAAATGGTAAAGATGATGTTAGATATATTTTTGTGGGGGACTTAAACATTCTGTTTGATATTTTGTTATTTTTATTTGCAAGCTTAGAAAGATTAACATGTGTCTCCTGTTTGCTTCACAAAGAAGTGGCAAGTATTTGTTAGATTTCTTCTGGAATATGCTTTGAGATCCATACAGAAAATTTCTGTAGAATCTACATTTTTCATCTTTGGGCCCCCTTGTGCCCTGCCATTGAGGTTGGGGCAGGTACTTCCTTTATCATAACTTTTTGATAGGAAAAAAACAGGTCTAGGAGGGAAAATATTTCCCTTGTAAATTCTGCGTAAAATATAACAAAACGGTGTACTTTGATTGTAATTTGTCTATCGTTTCCCTCCCAATTGACAATAACCAAGTTTTCTTTTTAAAATCTTGCTCCTGTATCCTCTTCCTATCTGACATGTTAAGGTTTCTGTTAACTCTAATGAGAAAAGAATTAGTTTTGTGTTGTAGAAGGAACTGGATTTGGAGTCTGTAGAGATCTAGATGCTAATAAAATTTTCTGATACTTGCTGGCTATGTAACCATGAGCAAATCATTTAACCTCTCAGAATATTCAATTCCATATCTACAAAATGGGTCATAATGATATTTTTGTTACCTATATAAAAATTTTGCAGTGAGATTTTAATAGCAAGGGTTATGGAACCAGAGAAGCATCACATAAATCTAATATATATTTATTAATTTATGAAAGCTGAAAAAAATATTTTCCAGTAAAATCTGAAGTATTTGCAATAGTTGAATACATGTTGAAGATAACAGAGAAGGGATTGGACCAAAAATTACTTGACTCCATTACTCAGATAGATGGCTGAGACTCATCTATCATTTGGACCTTATCTTTTTTCCCTGCTCTTCTACACGGTCAAACCAAACTGTACTACCTGTTCTTAAGTAAATATTCATTGAGATTTCCTAATAAAAAATATAAAAATCTAGGCAAGGAAAGCTGAAAATTAAAAATCCTCAAGGTTTACAGATAGTAGAGATTTACCTGTAAATAATTATCTATCCAGCTATGCATTTATCTGTCTATTTATTTATTTGGAGAGAGGGGCTATTGTTTGTAGATAAATTTTATTGATATATTTTGTTTCTATATCTATATTGCCCAACGTATCTGTCCTTTCTCTCTCAGACAACATTTTCTTATAACAAATAATAAAAAGGAGAGGCAATGGGTCAGAGAAAGCAATTTAGGAAAAACTAAATAGCATCTATAAAAACTATGCTATTATATTTAATATGCTAAACCCTCAATTCTCCCCCTCTGCAAAGAAGCAGGAATATTGCCTTCTCAGATATCTTTTTGGGGACCAAATGACCATTATATTTTCATAGCACTCAGTTTCATTTTTTAAAATTTTGTTCTTGGCATTCTTTCTCATTTCTTTGATGTAGTTATTTTGAATATTGTTTTCATAGTTCTGCAGATTTTTCACTCTGAATCATTTCATATGCTTTTGCATATATATATATATATATATAATATGTGTGTGTGTATGTATTCGTATGCTTCTCTATATGATTTACATCTTTTCTTACAGCACAACAATATTTCTTTATAGTCATTTGCCACAAAATAGTTCCTCTATACACAGTTGTTCAACATTACTTGATAAGTATTAATTGGGAATATTGCCTGATATATAGTGATGAAAGTTGATGTGGATTTTGGTACATTTTAACCAGTATATTAGCAAGTACTAGCATGTTGTGTTGTCCAGTAGAATACCCAACTGAGATCACAGAAATAAAGTAATATGCTGATAAACTGAATATGGGTTTGTTCATTCAATATTAGGGTTAAACATCATTACTTAAAACTAAAAAATGTTAATGAGAACTGGAAAAAAATAAATATCCAGCATTTCAATACTTTCATAAAGCTGTGATTTCATTCATAAGGGTACCACATGCACTGGTGTAAATTGCCACTGCTGAAGATCTTAATATCTGATTTCGTGAGTTAACATACCCCTCAATCATGCCTCATGAAGCAGACAAGAATTCTGGCAATTGGTCTCTTTGAGTTTATTAATGTAGGTTCTTGGATGTCATTTTATCACCAAGTCCATATTCAGCACCTTCCTTGCTTGGTAGTAATTCCATAAAAGCCACTTATGTTGATGAAATATTTTAAGAGGAGGAAACTAAGAATCAGAGATTAGTTGACACATGCATGTCATTATGTATACATATATGCATCCATATAACATACATACAATCATATCCAAATATATTTGTTGTTTTTATCAGCTCACTCTTAAGTTTTGTAAAGTGGTTGCCCTATCATAATACTTTCTCCTAATCAAAATTATCATATACATATGTCTCTATTCACATTCACATACATATACACATCTATTTCATTTGGAATCACTTTTGAATAGGACATTAAGCTCATATTGCATCTAATAAGAACGACAAGCTATATTATTGCTTTTCTGGTTTCAAAATACTTTATAATCAGATTTCACAAGCTCATACTCATGTTGAAATTTCCATCAGCAATGGATAATTACTAAGCAAACTATATTTAAACAAAGCAGTTCCAATGCCAAAAATGATGAATATGTAAATATCACTTTAGGAAACATACTTTGTAGCTTAAGATGGAATGTGTGGGTATGTGTATCAGTCAGAAGTCACTACTCCTTTATTTAAAAAGTATGTTTTTATGCACTATTTCTATTCATTTATTGTTTTTATTATGTAGAAAATAATCTATGCGTTTAATATAACTTTTGTATTATTTTTTAGCTTGCTATACCTGACATTCTATTTTTAAAAATTAACCAAAATAAAGAAAATATTTGAATGAGCAACTCAATTCCCATGATGGCAACATCTGTCATACATTGTGCAACTTTTTCTTTATTGATTTCTGACACTAAATCATCAGTGAGCACAGGGAAATGATTAAAGAGAGACTGACTAACAAGTTGAATATGTCTTTTAAACTGCAAACACTTTATGATACACTGTCCAAAGCACTGAAATTCATTCTTACTCTTTATTTTCCTAGCAAGGAAAACAAAAAAAAAACCACAAAAGCATCAAAAAGAAATTGAAATCCTCAATCATTGACTACAATGTGGAAATAGCAACAAAAGAAGAGGTTAAAGGTTGCCATCCACAACTTTATGGGGGTTTTGCACATAACTTAAATGACTTTATTTGGTACCTGTACAAATGCCACAAGGCTGAGTGAGCAGAACTTAGTGCTAATTTTGCCTTTTAAAAGAAACTATCTTTGACTCTGATTGCAAAGCAGAACATACATGTTGATAAAGAAATAGAGACTTACTTTATATAGATTATGGTGTATGCTTTGACTTCTGTATTAAAAACCATATTAGTTTTATTGTAAAAATAATTGTTCATCACACTCACCTAGTTAAAATAATTTTGGTTGATTTAAATAAAATCATATGCACATATTTAGGAGAAAAAGACAAGAGAGAGGAAGAATGAAGAAAAATGAGAAAAAGTAAAGGAAATTATAATTAAATCATTTTGGTTTCATATGTTTAAGTAAACAAGGATACAATCATGAACAGTAAAAATAATAATTCACATTTTTCTATATATCTTAAAGAATTGCAAAATGCTTTCCACATGACATCTTTGTGAGATAGACAATGCTAGTAATCTATTTCAGAGATGAAGAGATTGGAGCCCGTGAAATCTATACAAATGTGGGTATACACAACCACAAATACACACATAAATATTTATGTGTGTATGTATACATATACATAATTATAATTACATACAATTTTTTTTGCAATTACATGGTGAAAAGACCACTATAGAGTTATAGGAGTTGAATTCAAATACCTGTTTCAACACACTATTTATATGCTTTTGTAAGTTATCTCACCTTGGCTTCTATTTTTGTTGCATATTAGCAAAACAAAGTTTAAGGCATTTATACTGACTAATGATGACTCATTTTGTCAAGGACTCAATTTTTCTTTCATATCATCTCTTATATGCACTCTTCTCTCCTGTAGCAATCCCACTAACCTAGAGCAGTCCTTATCATCTTACACCTAGGCAATTGAAATAGCTTGCTGATTAGTCTACCTTCCACAAGTCCCCACACACACTCCTAACTCCCCTCCCCCACCCAATCCATCCTCCACCTGGGAGTCTAAATGATCTTTTAAAAGAACAGATCTATCTTTGTCACACCTGTAGTCAATAAACTCTAGTGGCTCTTTATCACTTCAAAAGATCAAATATAAAATCTTCTGTTTAACATTCAAAGTCTTTTTATAATTCAAAACTACCACGACTACCTTTCCAATCTTCTTACAGACTCCTATATGTATGATCCAGTGACACTGGTTTCATTTTTTACACAAGACAGTATATCTCCTGATTCTGGGCATTTTAATTCACTACCCTCAGGCCCAGAATGCTTTTCTTTCTTATCTCCAACTTACAGCTTTAATGATAACAATTTCTCTCTATTGATACTATACATGTGAGTATATATACACACCCATAGCTGTATGTATATATGTGTGTATATGTATGTAATACATATATACACACAGAGATATGTAATACAATTATCTACAAATGATGTGTATGTACATATGTATACATGTGTATAGTTTGTTTGAATGCTTTCTCCCCATTAGACTGTGAGGTACTTGAGAGTAGCCATTTTCTTTTGCTTTTCTCATTGTCCACAATATTTAGCATGCTACCTGCCATATAGCATGTGCTTAATAATTATTAATTGGGTGACTAAAGGGATTGTTGGAAGAAAAGCATATTGTAAAAAATATTATTCTATAAATTACAGTTATTTATTATGATTAAATTTACAATTAGTAATAGTAGCAGTAAGAGGAGGAGTAGTGTGGCAACAGTAGTTTGAACATGGGTGGCAAATATGTACTTTTATAAAACTAAAATCCAACTCTTATTTCATAATTTCAGGTCTGAGAACACACAATCTAGGTTCACACCTGAAGGGGAACTCTCACAATACTCTCTGGCTTATGCCTTCATCCCAGGGTTTCTCCTGGGAAAATCAGGATCAGGCTTATGTCTAGGCCTCTACCATGAAGGGAACAGAATCCTCAGCTTTCATGAAAGTACATAGACTAAAAGAACTTCAAATACAGAACAGGTGCTATTTTATCCAGTTGACCACTACTTTCTTTGAGGACTTATACTGTGGTCTACCATTATAGGAATATAGTAGGCATCCCCCCACCCTCAGATGGAAACAGCCATACATACTTAGAGAGTTAGAGAGAAAAGTACCAACTTTCTTTAATCAGATTCCTTAGGACTATACATTTCTTCCAAATTTATAGTTCTATCCTGGGCGGGCTGACCCAGCAAAGGGGAGGGTGTGGAGGAGTAGGCAATAAAAATTGCTAGAGTAAAGCAACCTTCCTCTACAAAGCTTCAGCTTCTCCAGGGACGTAAAACACCACTTTATACTTATCCTGGAATTAATATTTCCCTTACCAAATTGAAGAACCTAAGGTCAGTAAACAAATGATACCCCTGCCTAGGGCCTGTACAATCCATCTGACTCAATCCCAGTGAAAGGCAATGCCTGGGATTGAACTTGCATATTGTAGCTCACTCACTCATTCCTTCTATCCTTCATATACCAAAGAACTTGATAAGAACCAGCACTTTGCCTCCTCTAGTTCAGGAACTTCTTTGTCACTCTTTGTCTCAATATGGTAATAATATTCCTCTGCTATTGGGCTGCATGGTATACTACAGAGGCAATATGGAATGACAAGTGCAACATCCAGTGAACTAAGTCTGTGCCTCTGTGTATAATTCTCCAAATTCAAAGTTGTTGTGGTGAATATAAATTAGCTGTAAACATTTTCATTGTAGTGTTGGTGGGAAAATAAATACCTTGTAGGACAAGGTGAATTCTCACATTTTCGAGAGGCCATTTGCAAGGGGGAAATGAGATAGACTTAAATTTTTAAAAGAGAAAGGTAACATATGAATTGTTTTTGGCAAATTGTCAATTTATTTTAATGACATAAAGATTTTTCCTAAGAGAAAGACCTGTGTTTTTAAAACAAATATTTTTTTCTTGATGTTACCAGCCAAGGAACACAACATTCTTCAAAGAGTTGAAATTGAGGATAACCCAAAGAGCAATGGAGAATGAAGAACACTGTGTATTTGAAGAGGCTATGACACATTACAAAAATGGAATAACCAAGGAAAAATGATGTAAAAGATGACATCAAAAATATTAAAAATGGAGATGGAATAGTCATGTGAGAATGAGGGATAAATAAAGGAGAAACTGTGCTCCTGTGTTAAATTTGTTAGGTCTAAAGAAATCAAAGCTCTCCAGTAATTTGGATTGACCCCAGGTGGCTAATTTGCAGGAAAAATGAATGCAAGTTACACAGAATAGGTGGGGATGGATAGGATCCAGTCTTCGGCCTGGGAAGTAATACCCTCATCAAAGTGCTAACTGATTCATCAGATCGTTGGAATATTATTTGGTGTATAGATATAAGTTTCTATATTTTTGAGATTTACAAAGACAATGTAAAAATGATTTGACATTATGACAATGTGAAAAGCTACATAGAAAATATATATATGTGTGTGTATATATGTACATATGTGTGTATATATCTATATTTATCCATGTATGTATCTATCTATAATTGCGGCTATATCAACAAGAGTTTGACTCTGAAAAAGAAATATCACAATAGTTTTGCATCTTAATAGGAAGAATCAAAATTGTGACTACCAAGTAAAGCAAAGATTATGTTTTATCAATGATGATTTTCCTCCTAGGGCTATAATTCAGACATTCCTGTATTTGACCACCATGCCTCAGTTACACTGTTACACAGTAAATTCCTCTGTCCCCTAGAGTCTCCTCAGCCTATAACATTTCTTTGTCATTCTGGCCCTTTCTACTGTAGGTAACCTCCTCCCTGGGCCTCCATCTGGGAAGAAGTCTTAGCTGACCAAACATTACTCCCCTCTAGGCTTTGCTTGTGACATTTAGAATGTTAACATCACTTTTCAGCTCCCTTTTATGTATTTTTTCCCCTTTAGAATGTAAACTCTTGGAGGTCATCTATCTTTGGCCTAGCACACTTAGCATACCGTTCAGCACAGAGTAAGCTATTATTACCTTAAAATAAATACTTACTTTCTTACCTTTCCACAATCAATGCACAAGACCAATCTCATAATTGAGAATGAAAATATCTTCTTTACTTAAATTTGTGCTCCTGGGACTTAACATATGGGATGCTTTCATTAAGCCTATTTAGGAGTCAGAGTTTGATACTAGACTCAAAGATGAAATTCACCAGAAGTTCAAGAAACATAATTGTATCCTGAGTGAATTATCATAATTTTTTTAAGTCTCCACTCCATCTGATTTAGATTGAGTCAGTCAATAATAATAACTCTAATTAAGATTTAAATATCCCATCTCAGTAAACACCATAATCCTATTTGTTTGTCAAGTTCTAAGGTTCTTTTCATATAACAGAATCCATGCCTTACCCCACTCCCTCCCCCAAGTAGGTAGCATCTTTGTAGGCCATTTTTCATTTCCCAACCCTAGTATTTCCTGTTTCCCTGTTTTATAATGTAAGAAACAGCAGTATAAACCTAGCAAATAGCCAATGACTTATCTGTCTGTTGATTTTTTTTTGCACTCAGCCACATACTTTATTGGTTTTCCTATGAAATGTTATCAAATTACACAGGATGTACAATTAATTATATTTACAGCTCATGGTTGCTTTGGAAATCCAAAGTAAAATTCTACAGACAGTTGGTTCAGTATCCCTTTTTATCTTCTCTAATAGAACAGGAATTGTTATGTTGACTTTTGTATATTTATTTTCCTTAAAGACAGAGCCTGGTCTAGTGAATCTGGGTGATCCTCCTATCCCTCAAGATTTGGGAGAGTCTTGTTAGAATATTGTTCTAATTAGCACAGAACATGGTACAGGGATAACTGAGAACACACCTGCAGTGCATTAGGCAAGAAAGGAAAGAAGGGAACCATTGCCATGAACCTTAAAACAGATCTAGAAGGGAAGAGAAGCTACAAATTTCCAGTAATCTCAGGACTCCCTCATCTTCCTGTGCTAAATTTGTAAACTTTGGTCTAAACCTCTGCTTAATCCAAGAATCTGTCCTGGTTGCTTCCTCTGAGGCAGAATCTTTCTCAGTGTTGATCTGCAGTAATCTGCTTTGCCTTATAAATCTCCTTGCCAGTTGTCATTACACTTGTATACCCATCTAGATATCTAATTATAACAGATAGCCTTGATATAGCACTGTAAGGCTTCTAAAATACTTCATAATCATTTTCTCATTGTAACCTCACAGCAACCCTTGAGGGAGGTACTATTATTATCCCTATTTTACAGATGGAGAAATTGGTACAAACAGTTTAAATAATTTGCCCAGTGTCATACATTTAGTAAGTGTCTAAGGCTGGATTTGAATTAAGGTCTTCTTGACTCCAGGTCTAGGGCCCCGCACACTGCATCACCTGGCTGCTTGTCTATGTATATATTTATATTAATGCCCTTGTCTACACCTTTGTCTATATCTGCCTCTATCTCTGCCTCTATATCTACATCTACATTAATAGATATGATTTTTTGCTGGGGTAGTCAGCCATATTTTGTAAGTCTCTGATTCACCTGTGTACTGACTTCCACTGCTTAGGTTTAGAGCCTCCTGAATCTTTCAGTTTTAGAGTGTTGATTCCACAGGGTTTTCCCTGTTGTCTCAAGAAAGAATGCTGGGTATCTGGAAGAACCTAGTTTGATCTGAACAGGTAATGGAAGGTCAAGAGAAACAAATATTATTTATCACCTACTGTATTAAATACTTTACATATTTTCTCATTTGATCCTTATCACAACCCTGGGAAGGAGATTATGATCCCTAATTTACAGTTGAGCTAACAGACAGAAATTGAATGACTTTCCCAAGGTCACCGAGCAAGAAAGTATCTGAGGATGGATTTCAACTCATGTCTTCCTAGGTCCAGGCCTAGGACTCTATCCATTGTACCATTTAACATGATACTGCTGATGCTGTCCTACACTTTCTGTTGGGGCTTTGATTATTCTTGGATTTTCACAGAGGTGCCAGTATCTGGTAAGCAATCTTGCCTGAACTTTGCTTTGCTGGCTATTCCATTTTCCAACTGCCCTGGTGATTTTGGCTTATCTCTTGTGCAAGTCTTGTATAGAGTTTACTTCTTTTAATTTTCATGGTATTACTTGATTGTTATTTGGACTGGTGAGAAATTTAAGCTGTGGTCATGGCCTGATGATTTCACCTTTGTAATATCTTTTGAATACACCTTCTTCCCCCTCTGACACTGCCACCATTTTATTGTAGGCCCTCATCACTTCAAACCTTGATTGTTGCAATAGCCTGCTGGTGTTGCCTTAAG